>NC_056726.1:201544754-201614426 GCF_019279795.1 Protopterus annectens | reverse complement strand
TCAAAGAACTTCATGCTACAGATTTATTCAGAAAAGAAATTCTGATTTATAAACATGGTACAGCCACAGTGAGAAAGGTCTTTTTAGTCTCTCATTGCCATGTGTCTGAATGAAGCAGTGTACTGTTAGACCTATCAGATCTGAACATGGTAGTGTTCTCCCAAACAGCTCATGCATCATGTAAGCAAAGGCACCTGCCTACACACACATGTGCGCGCACACACACACACACACACACACACACACACACACACACACACACACACACACACACACACACACACACACACAATCTACTCATCCACAAACAAATTTCCCCTCACTTTTTCACAATCATAGAGACACCTATACACCCCATTCACACTATAACTCATATATGGTAACCATATCAAATTTCTGGACCCACTAGATCAAGTCCCAAAATGTGGAGAGTGAATGGCCAAAAGAAAGGACTTACATATACTAAGTCCAAGATGCCATTTCTCAGAATGTTCCTTTTTTTCCAAGGTATGGTGATCTCAGAGTTGATACACACACACACACACACACACACACACACACACACACACACACACACACACACACACACACACACACATACATTCCGGGGTGGGGGTGCTCGCCTCCCCCATGTGTGGTGCATGGGGCTTGCCCACCCTACAAAAAGAAGTTTTAGGAGAAGAGTGATTTTTGAGATTCACTTTTCTCTGTGTTTTGGATCTTTTTTTTGGCTTATCAGCAGTTGGCATTTTGAGTGTTGACATTTCAGCAGGGAGCCCAAAGAAACACATCAAAACTTGTGACCCCCTATCTACCATATGACTCTAGCTAGACACATGTATAAACATACACACACCCACAGACACATACACAGACACACAAATTCATTCACCATAATTTAGACCGCTACAGACATGCACACTTACATACAGTGATACACTCTCCATCTGCACTGCTTCAGTAGACATAAATGAATGATGAATATTCCCATAGGAGTGAATGATAACCATCATCTTTTGGCAACACTTACTTTTCTTCTCCGAGTAAAATGTTATTCAGTTGAGCAGTTCCCTGAATCACTCAGTCTACTGATTTGAGACTCACACATATTTCCAGAGAAGAGTACACCACTGTTTTGAAAGCCATAGAAATATTGGTTATATAAAACTTTATGTAATGGTATTATTTCTGAGTTTATGACTGATTTTTTTTCTGTTGAAAAGTCAGAAATAGAGCTATTTTTGGTATTCCCATATTAAATTAAGACCCTCTACTATCAGCTTAGGGTTTCAGGTTAGAACCATTGTTAAAATTTATAGACAGATTTCTCGGCACAAAAACAGAATTACTAGAGACTTGTTTGACTTGTTATACCAAAAGCAGAAACTGCTTTAGGGACAATAGCTGTGAAGGCATTGCATTCTGTTATACCTCATGATGTTGATTAAGCATAATGAGCATGCTTTAAATAAAATTAAACTTTTAGCAGGGTGTATGAATCAGGTTCTGGGCAATACCTGTTATATTTTAACAAGGAATATTTTCAGCAATTAAGGATACTCTTAATGGGGTATACAATGTCTCATATGTTTTTAGATTTGTTTATGGCATACTAGGAACAGAAGTTTTAATTTTCTGGCGACAAATGTAATGATGCACTTTTATTATCAATTTATCAATAATATATCTCATAAGGAAAAATAGTGAACATAAAGGAATTTCTGAAATGGGGACTTATTTTTTCTTCCACAATTTACAAATGCCAACAGTACAACAAAAATCAATTATTTAGATTTGTACAATTTATCAATAGTTGAACAATGGCAATTTGGATACAAAGATATATTTAGTGAACACAGCAAGCAATGCATTTTTCCGGTATGCATCCTAAATATTTAAAAAACACAGTTAAAGGTCAATGCGTGAAGGCTAAAGCTTAACCTCAAATAATATATATATATATATATATATATATATATATATATATATTTTTTTTTTTAATTTAAAGAAATAGGTTGTACAGGGAAGGTCATTGGGAATGTCAAATGAAAAACAGAAACTTTAGAAAGTAGTAGGAAGTATAAAAAGAAACGAATGAAAGGTGGAGACTAGTGATGCTGTTGGCTTGTACAATAGAGCAATAATATAAAAAGATAAAAACAAATTACTGTAAAATATTATCAGCCAGTTCAGATGTGTTTAAATTATTTGGAAATAAACTATAATTCAATTATAAAAGAGGTCAACATTTAAAACAGCTGTTTAAATCTTCAGTCTACACACTTGTCAGCAACAAAAAGCATAAGGTTATTTTCAAATGTGGATTATGCAGTATGTGTTATTTTGTGGCTAATAGCTCCATTTTGTATTTATATTTCCACACGGTGGCCATATGAGTACCTGGGTAATTTATGCACAAAAATGTGAAGAATTTTATGTAGGAAAAACTAATAGTGCAGAATAGAATTTATGAACATACACATGATAACAACAGAAAAAAATATACAAAATGCCTTAGGAAAAATAGTCAGCTATGGGAAAAATTTAAAGTGTACATAATTTATGTTGTGCATTATGATCCAGAGCAAGAAAGATGAGGCAAGAGAGATAACGAGTTGTATATTAGAGAATTTAATTAACAAGTTAAGCTACATGTACATACCAATGAGTCTGGCAGTTTTTGCACAGGATTAAGGCTACAAGCTGTTAATGAACTACTTCCTAGGGTACAGGGTTTGATTCCCATAGCCTTCATTTGTCTACTGCATGATTTTGAGCAAGACACTTGACCAAGAAATGTTTTGGGACAATTGAAAATTTAGTCTTGGCAAATGAATGATCTCCTAGACTGCACATCTAGTGACTGCTTATGATCTTTCTAAGGCTTAAATTCATCTGTAAATTATAAACACATTTTTGGAAAACTATATGCAATTTGTATGGACAATCCCCAGGATTCACTAATCTTCTGTTAAGACTAGATTAGTCTTACACGGAAGCACCAGTCTAAGAGTATGATGGCAGCGCGCCATGCATATTAATGAGGGTGCGCTGCCTCAACTCTAGAGCTTACACGGAGCATGAACGATTGTAGGGGGCATGTCGGACTGCCAAGCAGTCCAAAAATCTAGGCCCCTGCAATGAAGAAACTCGAGAAATGTTGAGTTACATGAGCGAGTCTGCTCACATGTGTACATTGTAACACTATACTCCCTCATATGTTAAACCACGTATAAATGTAAAAATTAAAAGACATTTTTTTTTGTTTTATTTCCGATATAGCTGCCCGTAGGTTTGCCCATTGCTTAGCTACAGTTAGCAGCTTAGACACCGAAGAGGATAATAAGAAAAATATATGCAAACTATGCAAAATAGCAATAGTGTAGTGGTTAGAACCTTCACACAAAGAGGAGGCATTCCTGGTTTGAGTCCCACTACTTCACATTCCATTTTCTGTTGGAAATATGTATACAAAAATATTTCCTGACATTTTTTATGTATAAGTTTTGTAAAAAGCATTGAAATGTTAAATGTAGTAGTGAATGAATTATATACATATGAAAGTGAAATGGTTATGCATTCTAAGGCATGAGTACCTTATTTTAAGCAACATATACCTTATTTTAAGCAATATAAAGTACTGCTAAGCACGTTTTACCAGTATTGAACATATTTAAATTAAATTTCTCGTAGCTGCACACCATGTTAACTAGCGCAATATCTTTGCACATAGCTGCACATCACGTCAACCAGCACAACCAGAACTTATTTGCACGTAGCTGCGCACAGCGCTAACCAGAGCAACGTTGAGCAATGTCGAGCAACGTTGGGCAAAGTCGGGCAAAGTTAAGCAAAGTCGGCTAAACACAGCCACACCTCCTTTACTGTACCTTAACCAGTCAGGTCTGCCCAGTAGGAAAATAAAAAAAGCAGTGACAGGGCTCAAACTCAGGATATTGTGCACTATAGTCACAGTACTGAACCACTAAGCCATGGCAGCATTTCACAGCCATGCACGTTCAACAGACACATATCTATCAAAGGAATTTTAAACATTGCCAACATCAGCTAAGCAGGTGTGCCTACAGCTAAGATTTTTCAAAACTGGCCAATCACAAATAAGTGTGGAAAATGAGGCATATTTAAGCTCCACAGGTGGGAATACCTGCTAAAACTGGTTGTAGCTCCCTTCTGCAGTCAGCGTGGCCGGTGTTGGAGAAGGCACTTGATTTAGAGCACAATGCTGGGGCATTGAGGAGTCCAAAGTAATGGTTTGGCTCCTTGTCCACAATCATGAGGAAAGACTCCTGTGGGGCCAGTACCAGGGTACCCAATATAAAATAGAGGCCTGGAACAGTCTTGCTCATGATCTCACCAGTGCCACTGGTGTTCCTCGGACTGGTGAGCAGGTCAGGCACCATTATTCTGACCTGAAGCGACGTAAGGAGGATCAACTGGACCAGTGGATCCAGGAATCCCGTGTGATGCCTAATGCCCCAGTACTGAGTAAGTAGCCATTGTATTAAGTAGTTAAGAATTGCTATGCTTGTCTATACTATGGATAGGTATGTCTTAATATCACTGCATTTACTTCACAGCTGCATGTGTCCAGGCTATGAATCAGCAAGCCCATGAAGATAGGCTGCATTATCAGGCAGATTAGTAATTATTCTGCATGTACTGTTATATAAAATAAATGAGAGAGCCTTCAAAAAGTGTTTTAACCCAATAAATAAAGGTGTAATGATCCTTTCATAAATGTATAATTCCTGGAGTGTGTCTGTGTCATTTTCTTTGATATGTTGTTGTACTGTTGGATTCTATAAATAATAGTGTTGTATTAAGCAGTGTTAACCCACACTTGGGTAGGCCCATATAACATGGATGAAGGGAGTGCCAGTAGCTTTTATGCATATTTACAACCCTCAACTGTTGGTTCATGCCCAGCATGTACAGGTTAATCTGGCAAATGAGTAGCTTGGTATTGTGTTCCCCAGAAATGTCAGTGTGCTGCCAGAAATGTAGGGAGCTGTTAACATATAACTGATACTTTCACCTGAACATATCTAGATAATTATAGAAAAGTAGAGCTGTCAGTGCACCATCTTAGCAGTAGTGTGTGTGAGCAACTCTCAAAAATATGTAGCAGTAACATCTGCATCTTGGACAGTTTGTAAGATACAGCTCATGTATATAATGATCTAGCAAAATCCAATTGCACAATGTAAGGACATTGGGTAGTGTAATAATGCATGTAAGGGACATATAACTGCAGTTAATAGGAATGTAGTGAAAACTAGAAGGATATATAAGTTGTTAATTGAACTATCTTTTTCCACCCTACTGTATGTGCATAAAAAATGCAATTCCACACCTCAATCGGTATGTCTAATCTCAAAACATTTGTTGGGACATATGTCCTATTGGTTTATAAATATTTGCATTTATTTCTATGCATGTGCCCTGTTAAAATACCACAATATTGGTGGCCTGTTGCCATCAATTCAACCTGCATACTGTTGTAATATCCGCTATTGTTCTATATATGCATGTGTTATGCTTGCTTTTCAACTGCTGAAAATCTGGTGTGTTGGGTTAATGAGAATACTTCTGCATGCTGTTATAACTAATTGGGAATGCTGTTGACTGTTACTAACCCATATCTTTATTAAACTCTCCAAAACGTAGTTCGTATGGGAAGACCGGTCCCAGCGGACACACCTGTCCCACCTCAGCTGGCCATGGCACCTGGCACCAGCAGGACCGGTGCCCAGCCTGGGACCTCCTCCTCCACTGGCCCTGTGCCACCTTCAGGTGGAAGCACTGCAGGGGATGGGACCCCCCCCCCCCGTGCAAGCATGGCTGGAGGAGGAACACCTATCACCCTTTGAATGGTCCGGGCTGTGGTGTGTAGAGAGATTGAACGTTCTGTTGCAGAACCTCTATGCCAACTTGAAGCAGAAGTGGCACAACTCATGGGTCAGCCTGCCCCTCCTACACAGCCCCCAGCACAGCCACCCTCTGGGCTGTGAAGGTGCAGTGGTGACTGCCCATGGGTGGGGACCTCAGACCCACTGTTTCTATCTGGGGGCTCATGGGCTTGCAATTTCCAAACATCCCTCCCCGTCAAATGTGTTCATCCACCACATGTGTCATATACCACCCCTGTATGCATCTTGTTTGTCTTGTCTGTTTACCTCCCCAACCTACCTCCCCAAATATACCTACTTCCCCTACCCCACATTCCACTCTCACCTGAAAAAAAAGGGCAAACTGCTCCCAAAAAAAAAAATTACACCCCATACATAGCGGCCCATTTTGCACGCATGTCCACTGGACACATAAAATGTTATTTAATTGGCATTACAACATACTTTGTTGTCCTCACCCTCTCTCAGGGATTAAAGGTTTTATACCTACCTCCAAATTTATTCCATATGCACAGCTGTTGCTGTTAAAGAAATGGGCAGCTATGGACCTTCCCTACACCCGTCCTGCACATCCCGAGCTATTTTCTATACTGTCTTTCCCTCTTTGTGCCCCTTTTTCACCACTTTCCTATCTCCCCATTTTTCTTTTCTTTCAAAGAAATGAGCGTGGGGGTTAGCGGGAGTAAGCACTATTAAGCAGTAGTTAGCGGGTTTGCATGAGTTTGCGCTTGTTTGCGTTTAGCTAAACATTGCTAAGCATTGTGCAAACCTGTGCAAACCCACTTACAACTGCTTAAAAGTGCCTTAGTCACTCTGCATGTGAGGGCCCTTGTTCTGCTCAGGAGCAAAATAAAACATCTCTGTCAGTCTCAAACCCCGGACCTTGTACACACTACACAACATGAAGTACCACTAAGCCACAGTAGATAAACATCATGTTGGTGCTTAAATAAATATATCATGCATCAGAATGAGTGAATGTAAAGGAAAAATGGGAATACCATACCACACAACTTGTTCTGTGGATGTTTACCAACAGTTGTGGACGGGGTTACATTACATGACTGTGATAAGAGAAACAGCCATTCTAGCAGGTAATAATGTTACACCATCACTTTACAACCCCACACAGTATCAGTATCATAACAGGACAAACACTGACATATCTGTTTAGGGCAGAGGCCATACCTCCCAACTATCCCTAATTTTGAGGGATGTCCCTGATTTTGAAACAAATTTTAGCTCTGTCCTTCTGAATCCCTCCGAAAACTACTGACTTTGGCCAGAAAAGTGGTGAATTACACTTAATGAATAATGACAATAATTAAAAGTTAGACACTTCTTTTACTTCAGAAAAGGTGTATTAATTCATATGCTCTGATTCTCTCAATGTCTCAACTTAATGGCACTAATATTTTAAAGGTGTCCCCGATTGTCCCTGACTTTTTCTTTACTTTTCTCTGAGTCTGTTCAAATATGTACCTGAGTGGTTGAGAGGTCTGGCAGAAGCAGAAACACAGAGGCATATCAGCCTTTCTGTTGTTACACACTGTGCAAATAGCTTTGGAAGGAGTTCCAGAAGCATAGCCTTATGTAGGAATACAACACTGAAATACAAATGGATATAGCCATGTACTGGTAGCAACCAACTGTAAGAATGCCATTGCTCTATTGCTGAAAAGACCTGTGTGGTGCACAGACAAAAAATAACAGGCTATTCTCTGGCTATCATGTGGATAGGTCCACAGTTGGGAGTTACGCAGATAGTCTAATTGTCTTGATAAACTAACATGTACACAGCAACCCTGTAAGTCCAGCAAGATAAAATCCACACAATACCACTTACGTTCTCTGTACTTCTACAACCCTACCCAAATGCAGAATATACCTGTGTGTGCAGGGTCTACCAAGGATGTAGGTAAGCATACTCACAGTACTGAAATGTGTCCAGTTTTTCTGAGCAGCTTGTGCTAATGTCAACACTAAAAAAAGCACAAACTGTTTAGAACTGAGTAAATGAATATTCACAGTATAGCAGTTCACAAACAATTCTTGTGCCAAAGGAATACATCTCAATAACTAGCTCTGTATGGCAGTTAATTGTAAAAGTTGAAAAGAAAGTACATCTTTCCATGTATCGTGGGGTAGCATTTTGAGGGGTGAGTACATTTCTACACTGACAAGTGTGTACTAGAAGCAGCAACATTAGGTCTGAGTACAAAATGTAAATCTCTGGCTACACCCCTGGCTTTTGATATACGAACTATACCAACCTTCTGTCTTAAACAATGATGTCCACAGCAAACAAGGATGATCTCCATCTTGGAAAACTGAAAGGGCCACGCCTACATGAGTTAGCAATTTATAGTACTGGGTTGCTATGATAGTGATTACTGCAATTACTACACAGCAGGCTGCATGCAATTAGCAAATAGTGTCCACTAACTGGTGCAGAGGCCATCACATGCTCATGTCCAAATTCCTACAAAAGCAGGCTGCAATCTCTGCCAACGAACTCAATCACTCTATTGCAGAGATGGACACAGAGAGAGAGAGAGAGACAGACAGAGAGAGAGACAGATAAAAGGAAAAAGAAAAATGAATATTGCCAAATCATGCAAAGGAAAGTTTCATAGGTTCATAGGTTCATAGGTTAGTACTAACCTATGAACCTATGAAAAAGAAAAAGGAATATTGCCAAATCATGCAAAGGAAAGGTATGTGACACATATGTATTTACTGGCATATAGTAGATGTTATCGAAGAATAGTCTACATAATGTGAACCATTCATGTGTGGCAGCAGTACTTATTTATGTACAGATGTTCTGCTTAACTACTGCTATGGACAATACTGTGTGTACCTGTGGGCAGTGGGACATACCTGTGAAATGTGTAGCTCGGCATTAAATGTAAAAGATCTGATCCATGTTATCTGTGTTCTGTACAGTAGTGTGGCCAATGGCTGTTGGGGGAATTAGCTCTGACATTATATAAACATGGGTGTGACAGAACAACACATGCATGATAGTCATATTAAAGTGTAGATTAGCACTGGCAACTGCTGTAGCAGTCTAGTATGCTTTTCTAGCATCTGTAGACATATATACTCCCCTAATGTTAGTGTGTGTTCATATGTGACACCTGTTTGTGTTGTACAAGGCCCAACAGTTCAGCTGTGAGGTCCAGAGACTTACAACAGTATGGACCTTGTGTGTGTGTATGCCACACACATACCGAGAAATATATATGTGTCATATATATTGACATCTGTATATGTGCATAGATCAGGGGACATATTGCAACTGTTTGTGAAGGGTGGAGATATATATGTTGGTGAAGGTTAGTATGCGCACATTTGTATGTAGGTTTTAGTGTGTGACAAACAAGACAGCATACAGTGCTGATATATGACATGTGGTGATTAAACACTGTGGGTGGTTTGTTCAGTTTGCAATGTTGAAGCCAGTGAGGCCTGCTAAAGCTACCTGGGTTGTGAACACCTTCAATGCTTTTATCCCAAGACTGTGTGATTTTATTACATTACTGTACACCTTACATCCTTTGTATAATTGATATTCTCACTATGAAAGGTGAAATGTATATGTACACCAATGGATGTGTATATGTATATATATATATATATATATATATATATATATATATATATATATATATATATATATATATATATATATATATATATATATATATATATATATACACACACACACACACACACACACACACACACCTACCTACATCTACTTGCTGCAATAGATTATCTGTACTGTTGACTGACTGTGATGGTCAATATGTTTGTGAATATGTCAAAGATATGTATCTGTGGGATAGCTTAGTGGGAAACTGTTTATGTCATGGTATTATGGGTCCTTGCTTTGATCCTAGCAAAATCTGTGTATTCTGTTGCTTGGCAGAACAAGTGCTATTGCATACAGTGTGATTAAATCCCTTTGTTTTAACTAGGGTCTGTCATTGGAGGCTAAAGCATTACATCTATGATTATTGATTGGTACCGATGTTGAATCCAAAATCCTGTGTGTACTGTAGTACTACTTGAAGCTCTGGGCCTGTACAGCAAAGTATGGTATATGTCCACATTGCTTGCATCCACTGTTTCTTGTGGTCCCAGTATTCATCACAGATTACATTTCTCAAGATTAAGGTTGTGTAAGTACTGACACACAGTACTGTATAGTACACACTGAAAGCTTATCTGAGTTGTCATACCTTTGTGTCCTGTAATTATGTCTGATGTGTGTGTGGTTATGTCTTTAACATGTCCTTTGACATATGTGTGGTAAAGCATATAACTGCATATCTAGCAACATTCATTGTGTACTAAAACAGTATGTGACATATATTCCCAATTGTGCACATATTTTGGGTACGGGTTTGCCATTAACAAGTTGTATGGTATAACAGTAATACATTTACTGGACCTTGCACTCATTGTGATGGATGATATATTTCTTTGCACATCAGCTTGATGTATATCTGCTGTGGCTAGGTGGTGCATCGTGTTGCATACAGTATGCCAGGTACTCTTGTATAGTCTTATATAATGATTTTATTTTGTTGCTGTGCAGAACATGGTTCATTAGATAGAGAGTGAGCAAGGCACTTTCAAGCAGTTGTGCGGTGAGCAGTGATAAGTGGCAGTTAAAGTGTTTCACTCTCGGTTAGCTAATAGGTTGCTATATATGGCAATTCAGTGATAGCTGTACTGTATAATGTTAAATGTGCCATATGACTTGCTCAGACATATTTTTATATTTATGTCTTCCATGGATCATGGCACATCGCAGGAACCCCAGTTACAGTAGTACTGAAGAATATATAATTACTAGCAGTATTATTCAGCACTACCATCTCATGTTCTCACAAACCAGCCAGGACCAGCAGGAGCATACTGCAATGTGGCAAGATGTTGTCTGCAGGGTAAATGAGGTAGGCCTGCATAACCGGACATATGAGCAGGTATGCCACCACTGCAGTGATCTTCTCAGACATGTCCATCAGCATGCTACTGATGTGCGGATACAACAGCTTCCAACAGGAGGTGATGTTAATATCCATCCCCCCTCACCAGAGTGGAGGAGCTGCTCCTGAGCCTGGTGGCACCTGCCCAACAACAACAGCAGCAGACACATACCATGATGGAGGTTGGAGCCACCCAGCAAGCACACATGGAGCATGCAGGTAACATGGCATACCTGTAGCCTACTGTTATCTTGATTGGTAGATCATGCATATGTGAGATGTGGAGTGTGTTGCTAAAAGATGTGGAGCCTGTTGTTGTGCCATACTGATCATTTGGAACATAATCTGTAGCCCTGTGAATGTAAAGTGTTGTTGTACTGTAAGATTGCAAACACACAGTAGCAATGCCACAGTTGTGGCCACTGACAAACTGTCTCATCTCTATGTAGGTCCCTCTGGGGTGACATCAAGGCAGCGGGCAGATGCTGGTGAGTGTGTTCTACATTTATTATTGTAAATAAAAAGTGCATGTCATAGTTAAGGTGTAGGCCATGTACACATGTAACACACCTATCCATAATGCATGCTGTGCATGTTTGGTGTAAGAGCACGCACATCTCACTAATGTGATTAGCTGCCTCAAACACATGCAATACCCAGACCATCTCAAACAAATGCGGCTAGACTGTATTGACCATTGGATAGGTGCAGTTGATACTCAACATGCACATAACATACACATCTATGTCATACACAGAACATTTTAACATGCTACACATAAAGGATTCCCAAATCCTCTGTAAAGACACACTCCAGTATCCAAAATCTCATCCACATATTACACGTAATATATCTGAGGGGTTGAGGCCTATCATGGGGCATTTAAACACTGTGCAACACACTACACATTCATGTCAGGGAATGCTCCTTATTGGCATCCTTACAAACCCACGTAACAACTGGTTGCGAAATAGTGAATGTAGCCAAGGTAGTACAGTTCCAGCACAGCATGATTAGTGCTGGTTTGGGAAACATTTGTAGCCTTGAGTGACCACATGATGCTTCATGATGATGGCCTATGGTACTATACCCCATCCAGTTATTGCAACCACAGTACTACACATAGCTTTCATTGCTATACACCTTAATGTTGCATGTGTGCACACATATGCACCTCTGAACAATATGCATACTAATCACCATTTGCACAACTGACACATATATGTCTTGTGATGCTACTGAGTGGCTAGGTCATATGACACACATTCGGTATGTGTAGTGTTTAAATATGCAGTTGTGTTTTAGCATGCCATGTCATGGATGAGACTGGCATGTCCACAATATGATCTACACTCACCATAAGTACCGTACATTGGGTTTTTGGCCGAATGGTATTCCATCAATTATCCATGCACCACTGATGATGTTGTGTGACTACTCATCATACATGTGCAAAAATGTGTCCACAATTATTTTCTAAAGACACAGAGGCTGTAATCAGCATTGGATACCTATCTGACACACACATACACATCCAGCAATGGTATGTACACCTGTGAGTTATGGTACACAGTACATTACAGGGTTATGAATACCTGCACAGCAATGTTGTGTCCATGTATGCATTGTGTTCCAGTGGGAGGCCCATCACCTAATAACAAAACACATGCATCAAAGCCATGTATACTGTTAGTAACAAGGACTGTCTACACTTGCACTGCATGCTGTTGCGCAACACATGTCCTGCATGCTGACATGTGTGATATGACTATTTTGCTTGTGATACTGTACCCCACTATCACCTGCTATTATGTATGTTTTGAGATTGCTGGTGTTGTGTGTGTCTGCTTTAGGGAGGAGTGTAATTTTGTGTGGCACATGTGCACATGTGTGCATGGGTGCATGTGTGCATGTGTGCATGTGTGGATGTGTGCATGTGGTCTGAAGTCATGTTCAGGTCTTAAAGTGTGTTTACTGTTTTCCTCTCACAGGTGCCGAGGTGGGGCTGGTTCAGTACAGCAGGGAGCCTGATGTCACTGAGATGGACAGTAATGATGAGGATAGGTGTGTTGAGGCACAGGCAGGTTTGTGAGGGTCTGTTGTTGGGCCACCAGTTGACAGTACACAAGTCTCCACCCCATCCATGCACACAGTCATACTGCCTGTACATCCATCATCACCACTGCCCTTAGCTGAGGGACAGTGTACTGTTGTCACTGGCCAGGACAGTGTGGTATCTATGGCACATGTATCAGGACACAGCAGCCATAGCCAGATGTCTGGAATGGTACCACATAGGCAGATGCCCAGGGGTTCTCATCAGAGCACTGCTGGTCATCATGCCCCTGGCAGACGTGCCACACCTCTTTTTACCACATGCATGTTCCAGGCTGTCATGGAGGCACAGACACGAATGGAGCAGTACACCAGACAGGGACTAAGGGCACAAAGGGCTCATAACACCTCTGTAAATGACAGTATCCATGACCTATCAGGTGCCATACGTAACTACACTGAGGTCATTGACAGACGTTGGGGTGAGACATTGGATGTCCTCCACAATGTCATGTCCATGTGTCAGGACAGTGCAGGACAGTTGAGACATTGATGTGGATGTATGCCAGCAACATCAGCAGCTGGAGGTCACTGTGGATGTCCAGCAAGTCACAGCAGCTCCTGTAGTGCCAGTACCAGCCCCACCAATGTTGGGGGGGCTGTCCATAGACCATCCTAGAAGACCATGTGCACGTGGCTCTGGCCAGTCCCAGCAGGGACCTGGATCCAGTGGACATATGTCAACCTCTTTGGATAGTACCTAGTCTGGATTAGTACCTGATACTGTCTGTAGCACCCCTGTCAGGCACAGGTTCCATATCCATGGCCAGATACGGTGATCTGTAAAGCCTGCCAGGTACAGTCTGTAGCTGTCTCACAACTCCCCGTATATGGCAGCCACATGGTGGAACTATGTGCATGCAGACACACACACACACATAAACCAGAAACCTAGGGCAAACACATACCCACACACATTATATCAACATTGGCCCATAACAGTACTCACACACACACTCACACACACATGTCGATTGTATGGCTCAGTGTAGGCCTCTGGCAAATCAACAACACACATTGTGCATATGATGAAACCTGTGCCACCTCCTGTCATCTGTAGCACTGATGCAGGAACAGGCTAACATGGTGCTGATGCACAGGGTGACTTTAATAAAGTATAGCAATGGTTGGATGTGTAGCATGTTGTCAGCAGTAAAGTGTAATGATATCCTTGAAGGTGTAGCTGAACAGGCATGATGCATTAAAGCTGTAATTAGCAATGTTGTATTGCTTTCACCAGTGTTTATTCCAATTGTGTTTTGTTTGCCCATGTGCCACTTGGCTGATGTGTGTAGTTGTGTCAGCATGCGTTATACAGTGGACAGTAAGTGTGGGGTGTGTGCAGCACCGGTTTGCAGGTGTACATTTGTGAACATGGTGGAGGTATACTGTCTGCATGTATATGCATATTGGACACATGGGCAGGGTGAAATGCCCTGTATTATCCAGTGTTAACACTCCATAGTTTCTATTGGTGGCCAGTATGTATTGTACTACACACATTTTGGAACTTGAGTACACATGTGTGTGTATGACACGGGTTGACACTGTGCTGTGGGTGATGCTGTTGTTGCTATCTGTCATTGGTTTGCATTACTAAGGTTAAAACTGTCCCAGCTGCATAATCCTTTAGTAATGCACACTCTTCACCTACAGGGTTGCATGGACCGTGCTATCACAAACACAAGAAATTCTCACTTATACAGTAAAAGTGCATTAGTCTCATGGACCATTGCCATAAACTAAATATATAATAGAAGGTGTGAAGTTGTACTAAAAAAGAGTTACATACCAAGAAGGGATAACCTCTCTGGTCAGTATCATTGGGAAAATACAATCCCTCAATAAACATACAAGGCAAGCTTCAAAATACAAAATGGCAAGGATTCCAAAGACAACACTAAAGCTTTCTTTAGTGTTGTTTATAATCTACAGGGAAAATCTCACATCGGGTCACAGTTAATGTAAATGGTCACAAAGTACACTTATCTGAGTGACATTACCAATTCCTTGTCAGACAGTTTGAATGCGGATTTCACCACCCTGTCGTTACACAAGGGCCACATTTCCAGACCTGAAGAATGTAAAACCTGATGATTCACAGACACTCTAGTTAAAACATCTCTTTACCACAGTTCAAACCACAGTGGCAATGGTACTGGACAGTGTCCCCGGCTGTGAATTACACAAGCTGACATATGAAGTAACCACTCACCTAAACACTCTGTCCAGATGCAGCCTCTATACAGGTTACATACTTGTGGAATGACGCACGGTAATGGTGTTCACAGTCCACAAGGGTTGAGCTACATCTTCTTCTTCCCCTTTCGGATGCTCCCATTAGGGGTCGCCACAGTAGATCACCTGTTTCCATTTCTTTCTGCCCTCTGCATCTTGCGCTGTCACACCATCCACCTGCATGTCCTCTCTCACCACAGCCATAAACCTCATCTTAGGCATTCCTCTTTTCCTGTTACCTGTCGGCTTCATCCTTAGCATCTATTTCACAATATGCTCTGCATTCCTCCTCAGCACATGTACAAACCAACTTAATCCTGCCTATCTGGCTTGGACTTCTAACCTTCAAACCTGGCCTGACACTCTAATATACTTATTCTTAAACCTGTCTACCCTCATCACACCCAGTACAAATGTTAACATAAATTAAGGGTAGAACTACAACAGGTCCTGGAAACTCTCACCCTATAAGCCAGACAAATGTTATCTGGAAGGCTATGGAGCACAGCATTATGGAACTCATTAACAGAGACATTATGAACCTGCAAACACTACACCATACCCACTTAGGTTCTCTAAAGACCATATCATGACTCCTACAACTAGTAGACTTCAAGCCAGTTAACAAGGCTATAGGTGAGTAAGGGGAAATCAACACAGCCAAGCTATAGCTCACTAGCAATTCATACCCATCCCACATTCTGGTATTATACATAACCTCAACAGACTGACCATAAACGATTGTTAGATGATGGCTTGACAACTGATGCACAGATGTAGGACACACAGTTACATTTGCAGCCTCCATGTACTATTCTATGCCAGTAACAAGTGGTATTCACCTGCACTCAGTCCTGGGACCACTCCTGTTTGGCATATAGCTTTCTTAGGTACAAGCAAACACAGTAGGGATATGTCTGCTCATGTCTGATGAAAATGCATACTGTGGGCTATACTTTATTCTCCAGATGACACAGACATCCTCTAAAAGTGTATCATAGAGACAGATACCTGGTGTCAAACTCATGCTGTAAAGCTATAAGCCAAAGAAAGCATAGTTATCCGGTTTTAGAAAACAAAGTATCCCCAGAGTACCACATAGGTAGTAGCCCCCAAAATGTGGAACAGGTACTAATGTATACATAGAGCCATGTGTTTAGTCATCTCTCCTTTGATAATCACATTACCAAAGGGTTTTGGAAATCCCTCTGTGGAGCACATAAGCAGTAAAGGGTTTGCATGCAGATTCACAGAGGTTGTTGCACACCTATAATGATTAGTCATCTTTGCCAGACTTTGCTTGCTTTGGAACAGGTTTCAAATATACCTCAAGCATAAACCCTCACTCACATTCTTCAATAGAAACCGTGATGAGTGGATGTGAAACAGAAGATGTAGCCCAGGGATCACTGCAGTGGCTAAGCTCGTCACAAGCATACAGAAGAGAACTAAGGTCTGAAAAGCACCAGCACGCTCTGGCAAAGATAACAGATGCATTCATGGAAAAAGCAGGGTACCCACCTACAAAATAATTGAGGTCACATATATGTATATGGATTTGCCCCACAGCTACCCTACATGTTTAATGCACATACAGTTGTCATTGTGATATGTCATACACTAGAAAAATCCAAACCCACTCTACATTGACCAAGGGTGTCACACACCTGGAGCACACACACAGTCAGCTAGTGCAAGATTCATACTCCTTCCTAACTACATTATGATACTACAGCAGTATGCATTTACATGACACGCTATACACATTATTGGGATTTCATCTTTCCACAGGTATATTTGTAGGATGGTGACATCATCAGACTTGTCAAGGATGATTATACCACTTTTAAGGGGTGTGAGTAGTCTCCAAAAAGGTTGCTTCTCCCCAGGGGGACACAGAGACACAGTTGGCAAGTGCAGGATTCCAACACCTACCTAACTATATTATGATACTACAGCAATATACATTTACACAACGCACTATACACATCACTTGGATTTCACCTTTCCACAGGTACATTTGTAGGATGGTGACATCATCAGACTTGTCAAAGATGAGTATACCACTTTTATGAGGTGTGAGTAGTCTTCAAAAAGGTTGTTCCTCCCCAGGGAAACACACACAGTTAGCAAGTGCAAGCTTCAAATCACTACCTAGCTACATTATGATACTACAGTAGTATGCATTTACATGATGCACTATACACATTACTAGGATTTTACCTTTCCACAGGTATATTTGTAGGATGGTGACATCATCAGACTTGACAAAAAGGAGTATACCACTTTTTAGGTGTGTGAGTAGTCTCCAAAAAGTTCGGTCATCCCCAGGGAGACACACACAGATGGCAAGTGCAGGATTCAAACCCCTACCTAACTATATTATAATTCTACAGTAATATGCATTTACACAACCCACTACACACATTACTGGGATTTCATTTTTCCACAGGTATAGTTGTAGGATGGTGACATCATCAAAGATGAGTATACCACTTTTAAGGTGTGTGAGTAGTCTCCAAAAAGGTTGCTCCTCCCCAGGGGGACACACACACATGCAGTTGGCAAGTGCAGGATTCAGTCCCCTACCTAACTACATTATGATACTACAGCAGTATGCATTTACATGACGGGCTATACACATTACTGGGATTTTTTCTTTTCACAGGTATATTTGTAGGATGATGACATCATGAGATGACAAAGATGAGTATACCACTTTTAAGGGGTGTGAGTAGTCACTGAAAAAGTTGCTCTCTCCCCAGGGAAAGACAGACACACACAGAGTTGGCAAGTGCGGTGTTCTTAATCCAAACTAAGTACGTCTTTACACTTCAGCAAGCAATATAGAGTTACATGGTGCAGTACAGATATTACTTGCTGACAGTTTGCACAAAGGTTTTTTCACATTTGCTAACCTCAGCAGGCTTATCATACTAGGTGTATTGTGAGTGTATTGTATGCATAGGCCATGACCATATCATATATGGGTTGATGCACCACATGCTGGCACACACAGGGTCAAACTGGTGGCTAAGCTCTGTCAACCCAATACTGGACAATACAGTCAGGAGGAGTTGGGTCATAAAACCACAACACCAACTGTCTCACATAGACCTACAATATAAGCATCAGCAAAACACACACATAAATACACATTACCATACTCGGAGAATACAAATTTTAATCTGAAAAAGAGAGAGTGTGCTCCTAAGCAGACAAGCAAGCAACATGCACCTCCAAGCACATGCCAGAAAACACATAATACACCAAAGCAGTGTGCCTCACAACAAGCCCTAAGGCAAAACAACATACCCAACACACTAGTAGTAGGTGACTTCATAGTCAGGCACACAGATGTTCCACTCACTCGGCTGGACAAGGGGAAGGTTACTGTCAGTTGTCAGTCAGGTGCTATGATCTGCCACATAACACAAGCACTTACATCATTCCAGAACAGGTACCTATATGACATGTTCTTTGTACATGTCAGTGTGAATGATCTGAGACATACCTCCCAGGACAACATGACAAGAGATATATATTATCTCTATGATCATGTAGCCCAGGCTGGTATGACCCTGACCTCAAGTAGCATCTTACCTTCACCTACATGATACTGCAATATAACAGAAAGACGATAAACTTCAACAATTGGCTGAGCTTCTGGTGTCATTCAAAGGGGATCCAGTCTCTGTTTGCCTGTGATGACATGATAGACAAGCCTTGTTGCTTCACTACAGATGGTTTGCATCTGTCGCCCCTATGCTTCTGAATACAGGCCAAGGCTCTTGCTGTCCCAATATTACCTTTTTTAGGCAAGGCTCAAAGGTTCATAGGTTCATAGGTAGGTACTAGGCTATCAACCCTGGGGCCTATACAAGCCCAGCCAAAAAGGTACCCTGGCTTTTGCCACCCAAGAAATTTATTTTCCTGTGTCACTGTCGAGCAGAGACACAGAAGTGATCCCCAGGGTGAATTTCATATTTCCCATCCAATCATCAAGATTTTTCTTGAAGAGTGCTAATGAGGAGCTTTGTTTGATATAGATAGGTAGCTTATTCCGGAGTATGTGAAGTCTCTGGAGCAGGAATCTATCCCTCCGGCATGTTCTGTTTATTGTGGTGACAAGGTTTAGGTCCCTAGAGCATGTAGGTTCATAGGTTCATAGGTAGGTACTAGGCTATCTGCCCAAGGACAATTACAAGCCTAGCCAGAATGTGCTGGCTTTCACCTCCATTTTAAATTAGTTTCCTGGGCCTCTGTCTAGCAGGGCCACTGAAGTGATCCCAGGGGTAAATTTACAATTTCCCATCCATTCATCAAGATTCCTCTTGAAGAGAGTCTGTGAGGTGCTCTGCCTAACATCAACTGGGATTCTATTTGAGAGAGAGGGAAGTCTCTGGGACAGGAAACTATCCCTCCAGCACGTCCTGTTTATTGCTTTGCTGAGGTTTAATTCACTGGAGCATATGGCTCTAAGAGATTTGTTTTTCTTGAGGTGGAGAATGTCCATTAATTCCGGGTTGGACATGGCCTTATATGTCAGACATAGATCACCTCTGAGCAACCAAGTTGAGCTGGAGTTTCTTTAGTCGAGCTGCATAGGGCATCTCTTTGAGGCCCATGATCCCCTTGGTGAGGTACTTCTGTGCTCTTACTAGCTGTTGCATGTGCCAAATAAGGTACATACCAAATGGGGCATTGTACTCTATTATGGGCCTAATGAGTGATGAGTAGAGGGGCACAATGACCTCTCTTGATCTAGAGGTGAACCCTTTCGTGATTAGGTGAGCTACATAGAAGGAATTTCTAACCACTTTGGCAATGTAATTATCAAATAAGAGGTTATTATCTACCTGGGTCCCCAGGTCCCTAATTACATTTTCCGTGTCTAGTGGATTACCACCTATGTGGTAATTCGTGGGCAGTTTGTTTTTTCCAAAGGGGATGACTATGCATTTTTGGCATTCAGCTTGCGGCTATGGTTTTGACACCAGGTATCTGTCTCTGTAAGACCCTTCTGGAGGATGGCTGTGTCAGCTGGAGAGTTGATTATGGCCCCCAGTTTGCAGTCATCTGTGAACTTGGTCAGCCATAGTCCTCTCATGCTTGCCTGTACCTCAGAGAAGTATATACTGAACAGGAGGGGTCCCAGGACCGAGACCTGTGGGATGCCACTTGTGACTGGTTTAGAGTCAGACATGGCACCTGCAACTCTGACCATGTGTGTTCTATCCATGAGCCAGTTGGCCACCCATCTCATGACATAGGGATTAATGTTCAAGTTGGTAAGCTTGTCTATGATGCCAGAGTGGGGAATGGTGTTGAAGGCCTTAGTGAGGTCCAGGTAGGCTGTGTGGACTACCTTCCCTTCATCTATAGCCTTGGTAACTGTTTCAAAGAAGTCAACAAGGTTTAGGAGGCAGGATCTGCCTTTAACAAAGCCAACTTGGGTAGGGTCCAGTGTCTGGAGGTTCCCAATGTCTCTGTTTATGAGTTCCATGATAATTCGCTCCATAGCTTTGCAGACCAGGCTGGTCAGGCTTATAGGGCGACAGTTCCCAGGTTCTGTTGTGGCATCACCTTTGTGGAGTGGGATGACTATTGTTGTACACCATTCTTTGGGTACATAGCCTGTGGTAAGGCTGAGTCTGAACAGTGAATTTACGTGAGGGTTTAGTTCCTTTTGGAGCTCGTGTAAGATGCAGCCTGGGACACCATCCGGTCCCATTGATGCTGTGTTCTTAGCTTTGGAGAGGGCTGTTTTTACCTGCATGTCCGTGATGTCTGGGGCTCTGCATTCTTCTGGGATGGACACGGGTCCTTTTGGGGGTGAGGGGATGGTGAAGTTTGCACTAAACTTGTCTGCCAGGATGTTGGCAATGTCAGTTGGTTCAGTATATTTTTTTCCATTTTGCAGTAGCTCAAAACATATCTGAGAGTTGCCACCTAAATGTTTGATATAGCTAAAGAAGGCTTTGTGGTTTTCTTTAGATTCCTTGGCAATTTTTCTTTAGTAACTGGTCTTGGATGATTTTATGAGCAATCGTAGTTTCTTGCTAATAATGATCAGTGATGCCTTTCCTTTTTGGAATTTTGCTCTATCATGTAATAGTTTCCTCCTTCTGTTGTATAGCTTATTTATGGCCAAGGGCCACCAGAATGGTTTCCTCTTTTTGGAGGAGTGAGTCTTGGTTTTACTTGGGATGGCTTGATCCATGCATCCCTGTAGATGCTCATATAATGCACTTGTCAAGGATTCTGTGGATTGGATAGCATTAACCTGTAGCAAGGGGGCTTTGAAACTTTCCACTTTGGTCTTGAGAAGTGTGAAGTTTGCTTTTGAAAAGTTTTTCACAGTGGTTTCCTTGACTGGGGGTGGGGCCGGGATGTGGATGTCCAGTGTGATTACTTTATGATCTGATCATACCAGTGACGGGTTTACCTCTGGTGTGGAACACTGATTCCCCATGCTGGTGATGATCAGGTCCAGTATGTTGTCACCTCTAGTGGGCATGGTGACCAGCTGTTCCAGGACATTTGAGTTTATAAACTCTAGGAAGCACTGGGCAAAGGAGTTTGTACTTGAGTAATTCTCCCAGTCAATGTTTGGGTAGTTGAAATCTCCTAATATCATGGTGTTTGGTAGGACCTTTATATTTTCCAGTGTTCTCAGGAATGCTGAGTGAGGGTCCTGAGACAAGGTAGGTGATCTGTAGCAGGCTATGATCTGATAAGCAGCTTTGCTCACTGTTAGTTGCACTTGGATGGTCTCCGAGGCCTCGTGCTGTGCCACTAACCTGGAGGTGTGGGCATCCTTTATGAAAATGGATACACCCCCTCCTTTTGTATTTCAGTCCGAGTTTTGGGGCCAAAGCTCAGAGAGATTGGGATTTCTTTAAATGGAGCATGTCCAACAGCTCTGTGTTTGACATAGCTTTGTATGTTAGGCAGAGATCACCTCTGCGTAGGCGCTATGCGACAGAGTAAAGCTGGAGTGTTTTGAGACAGTCTGTGTAGGGCATGTATTTGAGGCCGCTAATCCTCTTTGTGAGGTATTTCTGTGGGATTTCCAGTTGTTGTAGATGTCTTGTGAGGTGCATACCAAATGAGGCATTGTACTCTATAATGGATCTAATGAGTGATGAGTAGAGGGGAACAATGACCTCTTTTTTTCTGTATGAGAAACCTTTTGTGATGAGGTGTGCCATGTAGAAGGATTTCCTGACTACTGTGGTGATGTGATTATCAAAGGAGAGTCTACTGACCACCTGTGTCCCAAGGTATTTTATCACACTTTCAGCATTAAGTATACTACTGCCTATGTTGTAGTTCATGGGTACAGAGTTTTTACCAAAGGGGGTGACAATGCACTTTTTGGCATTGAGCTTGAGGCCATGGCTTTGACACCAGGCATCTGTCTCAGTGAGGCCCTTTTGTAGGATGTCCACATCATTAGTAGTTTCGATTATGGCTCCTAGTTTGCAGTCATCTGGGAACTTCATTAGCCAAAGACCTTCTGTGTTAGCCTGTATTTCAGGAAAGTAGATACCAAACAGGACAGGACACAGAACTGAACCCTGCGGTACTCCACTTGTCACTGGTCTGAAGTTGGACTTGGAGTCTGCTACTTTAACAGTGTGGGTTCTGTCATTGAGCCAGTTGGCAACTCATCTTGTGACATAGGGATTTATACCTAGTTTAGTGAGTTTATCTATAATTCCAGAGTGGGGAATGGTGTCAAAAGCCTTGGCAAGATCTAGATAGGCTGTGTGAACCACCTTACTCTTGTCTACAGCTTTGCTGACTGCTTTGAAGAAGTCTATCAGGTTTAGGAGACATGATTTGCCTTTTACAAACCTGAAATGGTTGTGGTCCAGAGTTTGGAGATTACCAATGTCTTTGTTTATAAGTTCCATGATGATACATTCCATGGCCTTGCAGACCAGACTCATCAGGCTAATGGGGCACTAGTTCCCGGGGTCCATGGTGGCTCCCCCCTTGTGTAGTGGGATAACTGTCACTGTGCGCCATTCAGCAGGCACAAAGCCTGAGGTGAGGCTATGATTGAACATGGTCCTTAGGTGTGGTACCAGTTCGTTCTGTAGTTCATGTAGAACACAACCTGGGATGTTATCTGGTCCCATGGATGCTGTGTTCCTGGCTTTGGAGAGTGTTTTTTACCTGTGCAGCCATGATGACAGCAACTTTGCATTCTTCTGGTATAGAAATTGGCTCTTTCATGGGTGAGAGGGGGGGGGGAGTTAGCACTGATCCTATCTGCCAGGATGTTGGCAATATCAGTTGGGCCTGTATATTTAGTAACATTGTGCTGTAATTCAGAGCAGATCTGAGTGTTGCCATTGTGATTCTTGACATAGCTATAGAATGCTTTGTGGTTGTCTTTAGAATCAGTGGCGATTTTGTTTTCGTAGCTAGCTTTGGATGATTTTATCAGGGATCGCAGCTTCTTACTGAGGCTGACCAGGGAGATCCTCCACTCATGGGTTTTACCCTCTTTTGCAACAGTTTCTTCCTTCTGTTGTGCAGTTTGTTTATGGCAGGAGACCACCAGATTGGCTTCCTTTTCTTGGAGGATAGCGTCTTGGTTCTGTTTGTGATAGCACAATCCATGCACTCATGTAAGTGCTTATAAAGTGCAATTGTGTAGGATTCAGTAGTCATAACTGTATTGTCCATCTGCATGGGTGTCCTGAAGTTCACCACTTCTGTCTTAAGAAGCATGAAGTTGGCTTTGGAGAAATTTTTTAACATGGTTTCCTTAATGGGGGGTGGGGACATAATGTGCATATGTAGGGTAATTAGCTTATGGTCAGATCGGACCAATGAGGCGTTGACCAGGTGTGGAACACCGGTCACTCGGGACAAACTAAACCCCGTAACCAACATAAATAACCACAAAGTGAGCTAAATGCTACTCATTGCCAGAAGTCTCAGCCTCCAGATGCACACACTCGACGCACTTCTCAGTATGGAGAATATTGATATCTGTGCAGTAACAGAAACCTAGTTCAAGGCTCCAAAGAGCACACCAACACTACCAGGATACTACTCATTCCATACCTTCCAGCATCAGAACCTGGATCATAGCACATAGGGTGGGGATGAATCCATATTCATCAAGGATACCTACACCTCTCTCTACATGCTCTCTATAGGATATGTACCCATAGAATGTTTCACAGCAACGTTCTTCCCACTCCACAGGGGTGGGGCCACAAAAGACCCTTGCCATTCACACTCTATGAACCTGACGAGTCTGATCTGCAAGGCAATGGAGCCAATCATAATGGAAGTCAACAATAAAGACATTGGGAACCTTCACACAGTTGAGCACACCCAGTTTGACTTCGTCAAATGCAGACCATGCCTCCTGAACTGGATGGATTTCTTTGAGACATTTACCCAGGCTACAGATGATTGAAATGAGCTCCACACAGCTTACCTATACCTCGTTAAGACCTTTGACACCATTCCCCAGTCAGGTATCATAGATAAACTCACCAACATGGGCATGAATCCATACATCACAAGATGGATTGCAAACTGGCTCACAGATAGATCCCACAAATTAAGAGTTCCTGGCTACATGTCAGACACTACACCGGTAACAACTGGTGTCCCTCAGGGTTCAGTCCTGGGGTCCCTCCTGTTTGGTATAGACTTCTCAAAAGTACATGCCAACACAGGAAGGTTGTGGTTGACTAAGTTTGCTGGGAACTGTAAAGTGTTTGCCATAATAGATTCCCCAGATGACACAAATATTCTCCAGAAGGGACTCTATGAGACAGATGCATGTTGTCAGAATCACAGCCTCAAGCTCACTGTGGAAGAATGCATAGTGATCCCCTTTGGTGAAAACAAAGTACCCACAAACTACCACATAGGTGTTACCTCCTTAAAACTGAAAAGGTAATAAGGGATCTGGGGACACAAGTAGATAGTCATCTTTCCTTTGACAACCATGTCACCAAAGTGATTGGGAAATCCTATGTGGACCACCTAATCAACAAAGGGTTTGCATCAGGATCAAAAGAGGTAGTGGTGGCCCCCTACTCTTAAGTCATCAGACCCATCATTGAGTACAATGCACCATTTTGGATGTACTCAACTAAGCATATTCAGCAGCTGTAGAGACCACAGAGGTACCTCATCAAGAGGATTACTGGCCTCAAACAGTTGTGTTATGCAACACAACTGGTAAAACTAAATCTGTTCTCTGTTGCGTACCGCCTACTCAGAGGCACACTCTGCCTAACATACAGAGCCATGTCCAACACATAACTGTTGAACATGCTCCACCTACAGATAACAAAATTGAGTCACACTACACACTCCAGGGATATGAACCTCATCACAACAATTAATACAACATGCTGGTGGGATTGAGTACAATCCCAGACACTTGCCTTACTGTGGAACAGAGTTCCAATGTACATCAGACAGAGCCCCTCTCTGACACTCTTCAATAGGAACCTTGATGAGTGGATGGGAAACAGACAATTCATGCCAGGCAAACATCGATTATGACAACCTTTTTGCAGTCATCCACAAACTTTGCTAAACATAGCCCTCATGTGTTTGACTGTATTTCTAAAAAGTATACATCAGACAGGAGGGGTCCCAGGACTGAGCCATGGAGGACAGCAGTTGTTACCAGCTTGAACAGGAGACCACAATTCTTACCTTGTGGGATCTATCTGTGCCCCAGTTGGAAATCCATTAGATGACATACATGTTTATGCACAGGTTGTTGATTTTGTGGATACAACATTGTGTGGGATGTTGGAAAAGGGCTTTTTAAGGTCTATGTAAGCTGTGTGGAACTCATTTCATTGATGTATGTCCAGGGTGACTGCCTTGAAAACTAACTAGCAGGTTTAGGAACCATTATCTGCCCCTGACCAAACCAAAATGGGTAGGGTTGAATGTTTGTAGGCTCCCAATAACTCTGTTTATGATTTCCATAATGATGGACTCCATGGCCTTGCAGATCAGGCTTATTAGGCTTATAAGACAATAGTTCCCATGCTCTGTTGTGCACCAACACTTGTGGAGTGTGCCAAATGTTGCTGTAACCCATTCAACAGTTTCATATCCTGTACAGAGGGTGAGTCTCAACAGACTGTTCAGGTGCAGGGTCTGTTTGTTTTGGAGTTCACATATGACACAGTTAGGGAAACCATGTCATCCCATAGATGCCATGATTTTAGGTTTGGATAGAGCTGTTTAACCATCGCATATGTGATTTCTGAGTTTTCACAATCTCCAGGTATGGTAATGGACCCTTTTGTCAGTGAGAGGAAGGTAAATATGTATGAACCTGTCTGACAAGATGTTGGCAATGTTAGTCATGTACATGTATTCATTTACACTTTGCACTGACTCAGAACATATATGAGTTTACACTGATATTTATTACATAGCAAAAGAAAGCTTCATGGTTCTCTATGGACTCTGGCAATATTTTTGCCAGAACATGGCTTGGATAATGTTAGGAGTGCTCATTGTTTCTTGATGATACTGATCGGAGATTTATTGATCTTCTTTGGATTTTCACTTTCTTTGAACAGCTTAAGTACTTGTAGTACATAGTTTGATTATGACAGGGGTCCAATATATTATATGGGTCTGTTTTCATATCACTGTGTGTGCAAGGCAGGATTGGTGAAAGTGTCAGTAAGAACTGCAACTGCCAGATATGTGTGGCCCACTGCTGTACTCAGACATGGCCTAAGTGTGTGAGCATGTCCAGTATGACCTTTCAGTATGTTGCTGACTGAAATTTGCTAAATTTGTTTAAGTGTGTGAGCATGCCCACTATGGGCATATATACTATATATGTGTGAAAAATCAAGTTGGTTTTTACTTCAGGGCTCACCTTTGTGTTGTACATCGACAGGAATCATGCTGTGCCTGCAGGGCTTCCATGAGTCAATTTGCAGAGACTTATCAACATTTCTACATACAGGGGGGACAGCTATTATTTGTACATTTCTACCCGGGGGGGGCACACCTGATTGTTACTGTGGGTGTACATAGGATGAGGGGTACACCTGACACTTATACACATTTGCTAGGCCTGCACTGCTATGTCAGGTACTCCATTTCAGTCTGTACTGTTGCCTATTGTACTGGCTTGAGGCATACCACTATACTACAGACCTTAGCTTCCAATTACATGCATATTAGTTTGTGATGTCATAGCCTACCCAACCCATATCACACTGCCTGGCCTGCTGTTTTCTGTCTGCATAGACCTGGGGGGAGGTTACTCATATGCCTCTTCAGAGGGCATGATACAGCATTTGCTTGTGTTTGTGTTTGTCTACAATTGTCCTGCTGACTGTGACTGTTAGGTATGTGACCCCCACAACTGGTATGTGTGAGTGACTTAAGTTGTGTCTGTGCCAGTGAAATGCTGCCATGGCTTAGTGGTTCAGTACTGTCACTATAGTGCCCAGTATCCTGAGTTCGGGCCCTGTCACTGCTTTTTATTTTCCTGCTGGGCAGACCTGACTGGTTAAGGAACAGTAAAGCAGGTGTGAGCATGTTTACCTGACTTTGCTCGACTTTGCCCGACTTTGCACAACATTGTCCAACGTTGCCCGATGTTGCACTGGTTAGCGTGGTGGGCAGCTACGCACAATTATATTTAAATATGCTCAATACTGTTAAATGTGCTTAGCAGTGCTTTATATTGCTTAAAATAGGGCACTCATGCCTCAGGTGGTGCTGCAGGGCTGCCTATGTTGGATGCACATAATACACTTCCTATACATGTTTGAAAACAGGTAGTGTCAAGTTAGGCATCCTTTTTTCTGTATGTGCAAGTCAGAGAGAGGTGTCATTTCCAGGGTTCCTACTGAGTCAGTGTATGTGCTATGCGTTGCCTCTTTGCCAAGGCCAGGACATACTGGGCACGCCTCTTCTGCCTACTGGGGCAGGCTCAGGTTGTTCCTCCTCTGAGTCATGCTGTGCCTATGCAGGCCTTGGCAATGGTGGGGGGCTATTTGGCCCTGCTCCATGCTGTTCCTGCCGCAACTGTTTCCGCAGGATTGTATTGTGTAGAATGGCACATACCATGACAATTTGGGTACATGTAATTGGTGAGTACTGCAAGGCTCCACCAGATGTGTCCAGGCACCAGAACCATGACTTGAGCATCCCAAACACACGCTCAGTTATGTTTTATGTTTGTGCGTGTGCCTCATTATGGAGTTCATTTTGTGTGTGTGTGTGTGTGTGTGTGTGTGTGTGTGTGTGTGTGTGTGTGTGTGTGCATTTCTGATTGGTGTCATCAGCCACGGCTCCAGTGCGTATCCAGCATTCCCCACTAGGTGACCATCAGGGATGTCCCCAATGGCAAATCTCTGGTACAGCTGCATCAGATGCCAGATGTGGGAATCATGATAGCTTCCAGGGCAGTCAGCACACACATTCATTATTATGCCCTGGGCATTGCACACGACCTGGCAGTTGATGGAGGGGAAGCCCTTGTGGTTGATGTAGACCCTACCTCGCTCACCGGGTTGTACTTTGATGTGTATGTGTGTGCAGTCTATTGCACCCACTACCTCAGGGTATTCTGCTATTTGGTTGAAAAAACGCATATTGCTGGCCAATGCCTCACAGGAATTGGGGAAATATACATGGTCACTGACGTGCTGACATAGCATCCAGGAACTGGTGCAGTACCCTGGATGCTGATGCCTGTGAAATCCCCATCATATCACCAGTTGGTCTCTGGAAGGTACCTGTAGCTAGTATTCTTAGGCCAACACATACCTTGGTATCCACTGGGATGAGTTCCCCTCTGTTGGTTCTGTGTGTGAGGCGTGGCCGGCACAGCTCAACAATTTGCTGCAGGATGTCTCTGTCCACCCTATAGTGCTTCACTATCTCCAGCTCATGTAGCCCCTGGTAGGTTACCCTGGGTCTGTACACTCTTCTCTGTTTCTTCACTGTGGGTTGCTCAGTAGCATTCACAACATCACCACCCTCAGCACCTTGCACATGTTGGTTTATGATAGCAAGAGCAGCCCCTAACATTTTGTCTGACTTAAGCTTTTTAAGCTTTCCCTCTTTGTATACTGCAGTGTTGCAGAGTTCTTGGGGAAAAAACAGGAGAGAATGCTGTTTGCAAAGTTTAACGTGCTGGGCAGGGCTGGGCTAGTCTGCTGCCTGTGTAATTGGCTGAGTCTGATATATTTCACCTGGCAGCTCTGCTAGTTCTCCTTGGTTAACTTCCTACTACTTATTTTCCTTCCTTTTCCCTTTCTGTTTCTGCCCAGGGCAGCACTGCGCAAACACGTGCACACGTGCAAGAAATTTCAGATATTTTCACAGTGTGCACCTTTGGTTTCAGGTTTTCAAATTGGACAACTGTAGGCACGCCTCTTGCAATCCTGAGCAACTCAGGGCAAACACAAGACACTGTGCTCCAATTAGCTTACAGCCTTTCTGACATACCCCCTCATTATGTCACCTATATTCTACTGTACTACTCACCTACTCCTACACTTACACTCTTGGGACATGGCTCACATGCTGGGGAAAATTGGGATTCACTAAATTTATTCTCATTTGCATGGGATTGCCTACTAATGCATGGTTACATCTCTCACACTGAGCTTCCCCCCCTTAGCAACCAGTACTCAGTGGCCATGTTGTCTTCAGCCTGCCATTCACCTGCATGGCAGGATAAGCTTTTTAGTGAAAATGGCTATTTTTGACTATTTTTAAATTATTTTCTTGTTTTTAAAACATTGCACATTTGTGTGGTGCTGCGCTATGCTTAAACATCGAAGATTGGGGGGAAAAAGTTAGATTTTAATAATTTTAAACATTTATAAATGCCAATGGCCTTATATTTGGCCATTGGCATGATTCCTCAACTGTATGCATCCTTTATTTGGAGCTGTCATAGTTCCGTTTAGCTATTTACAGAACGGTACTCCATTACCAACAGAGTACATTTCTACAGATAACACTAATCTTCCACGGACAGGTTAGTGTTTCCTGGATTGCAAATTTACCTCATTTGCATAGCTTTCAGCAGCAACTGAGGTAATTTGCATACCATGATGGTGTTCGTGCAAGAGTAGCTTTATCAGCTCTCGTGCATGCCCCTGCCAGCTGTTCCTGGATCGCATGGCAGACATATTGCCTGTTTGACGTCTTACTCTGCTCTACAACTCCGTGCAAGCTTTCGTAAATCTGGCCCAATGTATGTTATACTCTACAAGCAGTAATATTTTATCAATGTAGTATATTTAAAATATTATTTTATATGATGTGTGTCATTTATTTATTTTTATTTATGTGACTTTGATTTGTGTAGTATTTATCTTTTCAAACAAACACATCAGTCAGATGAAGTATTTAATACAAAATTAAAACAGTTACTGATTATTGAAATAAATTGCATTTTTTAATTATATTTTTTGGCATCACAAATTTTCACAGCTACCAGTCGTATAAGCAGTTGTAGTTATGAAAATAATAACAGATGTTGCATCTGTTCAGTCTAGGTTACTGGTAGTAAAGATGCAATATGGCTAGATTTATTCTGGCATTGCTTGATTATTTCCTGAAATATTTTAACTAAACTGATAGTGAACAGTTATATAAAAGTGGTGGAAGTTTATGGCTAGGACAACAAGGAGCAGTTAGGAAAGGAAAAACGAAATCTGACAGTAACCATCTGAAATGCTGGGACCTGCAAGAGTGAATCTTAAAACCTAGAGAATGAATGGCTGAAATTTTTATTCCAAGATGGTCACTTCTGAGAATATCTCCTTTTCTTTGAGCTATGATGATATTGGGGTTAGTATATATAAGTTTGGAGGGTGCAGGGGGAACTTGACCTTCTGCAAAAAAGAAATTCAAAGGAGAGGAGCGATGTTCAAGATTCACTCTTCTCCTGCATTTTCAATCTTTCTTTTCTAATAAATGTTACATGTATGCATTAAATATTCCAACATACCAATTTAAGTGCTGACATTTCAATGTGGAGACAATCTGAGTCTATTTTATGAAAAAATACTGAAAGACTGGAGCAGACTACCTGCTAAGGTTAAAAAAGGTTCTATATTTGATACATTTTAAAGAAGCAGCTTGGGAAAAGGAAGTATGCAGTATAGAAGAGGCTTAAATCATAAGTCATGTTCTTGGCTTTGCTTCTGCATGTAAGTTTGTTCATACTTATGCATGCATGTGTCTCTGGATATCTGTCAATCTGTAGTTCTATTTCTGTCTAACTATATATTTATACCTCTACATCTTTATCAATTTATCTATGTGTGCGCGCGTGTGTGTGTGTGTGTGTGTGTGTGTGTGTGTGTGTGTGTGTGTGTGTGTGTGTGTGTGTGTGTGTGTGTGTGTGTGTGTGTGTGTGTGTGTGTGTGAGTGTGTGTGTGAGTGTGTGTGTGTGTGTGGGTGTGTGGTGTGTGTGTGTGTGTGTGTGTGTGTTTGTGTGTGTGAGTGTGTGTGTGTGTGTGTGTGTGTGTGTGTGTGTGTGTGTGTGTGTGTGTGTGTGTGTGTGTGTGTGTGTGTGTGGTGTGTGTGGGTGTGTGTGTGTGTGTGTGTGTGTGTGTGTGTGTGTGTGTGTGTGTGTGTGTATGCACGGGCTTGCGTGTGTGTGTGTGTGTGTGTGTGTGTGTGTGTGTGTGTGTGTGTGTGTGTGTGTGTGTGTGTGTGTGTGTGTGTGTGTGTGTGTGTGTGTGTGTGTGTGTGTGTGTGTGTAGGTCTATATTATATCCTCGAAGAGATGTTCCATGGAACACCTCTTCATTGACCCTTCAACATCAAACTCCCAAAACAGTGAAGGGCCATATCAGTGATTTCTTTCCCTGGGAAAGAAATCGCTCATCCTGACAACACGAACACATCAGTAAAAACATTACAAAGTGGGGGGCTTTGCCCCCCCACCCCCTAACATGGGGGTCTGTGCCCCCCAACTAAATATACCAACTCCGAGATCGCACTACAGTAAGGAAAATGGCAAACTCACAGGGATGGCCAAGCAATTTATTTCCCAGGGAAAAAAATCACTTATATGACCCTTCACTGTTTTTGGAGTCTGTGCTTTAGGGGTTGACGAAGAGATGTTCAATGGAACGCCTCTTCGAGGATATAATATAGACCCATATATATATATATATATATATATATATATATATATATATATATATATATGTTTGTGTTTGTGTGTTTTTGTGTATGTGTATGTACTGCACATCAGCAAGTCAAATGGCATCAGAAATACTCACTCTAGGGATACAAACCTCTTCTGCAACAACAACAGAACAATTTGGAGGGCAAGTATATCTCACAGATGATATCACTGATATGGAACAGACTGCCCATCCACATAAAAAACTTAGATCTATAGATCTATAGGTGGGAAACAGAAATGTACCCCAGGACTGCCCCTGCACTACTAATGGACAGAGGCATCTTCTTAATGCTTTATCTCATGCATGTCTCCCTTCATATTACCTGTGTTATGATCCCAGTTATTCTCATTAGGGGTGATATATAATTATCGACAATACGGTGGGTAAGCCTACTCTCTACCCAAAATGGATAGGTTAATTCAAGTACAACAAGGGAAACTGGCTAGGTTTGAGGTGGAGCTTAAGAGCAGCGAGTCTAGTGTTTACTTATGAACCTATGGGCATATAAATGTATTAGCATCCTGAATATGTTTTAAAAGACCATTACAAATAAATCTCAAGTAAATCCTAAATAAATAATCCAGTAGTTTAGTGCAAATAATTAAGGTTACATACTCCAGGGTTTGATTCCTTCTACTTCTATTTGCCTATTTTGTTACTCTGAGAAAGTTACTTAATAAGATAGTGTTCCATTCCTGGATCACACCTGAAAACACTCTTTTTCACTAGTAAGCTTATTTAAGTAAAAAATGAACAAAGTAAAAAAACAAATTGCCATTTCTGATTTATTTTCTTTATTTAAATTAATACTCAATTTTTTCAATTCACAGCTACTGTTCACAGCTTCAGAATAAACCTGAAAGCCACCTTATTAACTCATGGCTTTGTCAAGAGTTGTACTATAAAATGCAGAATGTAGAATTTCAGAATGCTGAGGTATTAATATACTGTACTAAATGTGAATGTCTGAAACACAGAAGGGCGAAAAATTAAACTGCAAGTGTTTTTGCAGGGGAGCAAGCCTCCCATACCCCAATGTTGAGAGAATGCCTTCCAAGTCCTCCAACATTATATATATATATATATATATATATATATATATATACCAAATCAAAGAAGGCCAGAATCACCCAAAACATTTAGAGATTACATTGACAGTCATTTCCTGTGGAAAGCAAGAAAATGATTTGTGTTCCCCTGCATCTTATTCTTTGGTTAACTGGCACTCAGAAAATTTTATTTTGGCAACATTTAGATATACCCTTTTAGTGCCATCTCCCTCACGGTAAAATCAACATCGTAATAACACAGCTCTCAGTACTCATTGCTGTCATATACCTCCTGCATTATCTGACTGGGATGCAAGATTATATAAGGGTCTCCAGATAGCCGCCAGACTCTATAAATTTCTATTGTGCTGTGCTGTGTCTTCCTAGACTAAACTCTCAGTTTTGGGACCATCAGAACACAGTGTGACTATGCTCCTCTTTACAAATCCACCTGTTAAAATGCATAATATACTACCTTCCTGTATCTATTATGAAATATCATCTCTTGTTAGATATTATGTTGCTGTGTCTCTTGTATGATCATTCACCAGTACTGCTTTTCGCACCATAAAATTATCTTTGTAAATAAGTGAACACCATGTTATTGTACATTTGCCTGTGATGTTTGATTACATGAATATACTGAATGTTAGCTTTGCTGTAATAATTTTATGGAGTTTTTCTTCCCATCAATCCATCCATTGAAAAAAGATACCATACCCAGTTGGACTTTCTCTGTAGACATAACTTTATACATACTTACTTAAATAAACTTTCATTTATATGTTGTGACTATTCGTAGTCTTATAGATGTCATTAGGACACATAACTAGGTGGGATGCAAAAACTTTATTTCTGAGGAAATTCTAAAGTGGAAGGGGGAGAATTATCAAAATATTGGTTTGTGTTTCTGACCCCAGATTGCAAGTTAAAAATATTCAGGAAGGACATGATTCCTCTTCCTATAAGATGACACAGTTTTCCTGGCTGAAAGGTGTCCTTAGTGATCTATAGAAACAACATAATTTGCTATATGTTAGTTTCTTCATCCCATCAGTCTATGCACTTGTTATGATAATTGCTCCTAGGACTTTAGCCATAGTGAGTTCCTGCATTTTCATTCCATTTTAAAATCTGCACTGGTTGGAAGGAATTTGGTGTTTCACAGGCTCCATTTATACATGGAGGTTAGCACTGCCAGTCCTCAGCTAGTTTGCCCTTTATGCAGTTTATCCACCCCTGCAATGTGTAAGAACATGAGCACTTTGACCCACTCCCATGCAAATACTCTAATTCAGCTGCATAAATATTGTTTGGTCCTTAGGTGTTCAGTTTATCAGTAGAAACATATTTGCACTTTGTAACTGTAAGGACAAATATAGTTTATTTATTAGCCAACATCCTGAAATGGACTGTGCCTGTTTGCTAAGTCAATAGTACAGTACTTGTTTACAGAGCAGGATAGGAATTCAATGTCATTGTTAAATGTCAACCTCAAGTGATTCTGGGTATGGGTGCTTATTTTTAATGTGAGCATTAAAAAAATGCTTCTGCAGCTAGAAGGTTACAGGTAAAAAAAAATATGTGGCACTACTTTATCTATCTATTGTTTACTTTCCTGTGGTGTCTGATGTTACTCAAGTACCATTTGCTGCTTCTGTCTCTTGATGATTCTTTGAGTGTTTATATTCCTGCAGTGCATGCAGGTTTTTGAATGAATCCTTGCCAGAAGCTAATCCTTAAAATGTGCTTGAACGGTAATTGCTACCCTTGTATATTTGGAGTACGGTAATTTTTTGATAGGAATAACATTTCTTCTCATAGAGCCAGCAAACAGGGTAATTTTTAAACACCTGGGTATTTTGAGATTACACATTTGTAAAGGATGTGGGGCAAGACTTAGCCTCCAACTTCTGTTGCATAAAAAATAAGGAGCCTGTCAGTAGAGCAAAGGCAGTTTTGGTGACTGCCATTTCGGTGAAAATGTTTCACTGAAAGTATTTTCGCCATCAGAGGAAAATTCCCTTTGTGGCACCTCAGAGTAGATATATTTGAGTTTGGGAGGTGTGGAAAAGAGGTGCAGGGGGATTTGGCCCATGTAAAGAAAGATTTACTTCAAATTTTACTGCAAGTGGTTTTCATGAAACATTTTTAGAGTTTCTAACTTCATAAGGGAAGGTGTCAATATATTGACATTCTCCCAAGTACCATGATGTGCTCAGTGGTTTGCATACAACTGAGCTTACAGAAGATTGAGTCATACATACAGTTATTTGCTTCCAAACCACATATTCATCAGTGGTGTAGAATGAATGATGCAAAGCAGAGCAGTACTGTGCAGGGATCATACCAAAACCACACTAAGCATCAAAGGTAATGGAATGCCTGGTCAGGTGAGGGCACAGCACTTCAGCACTGGGAACAGAAAAGTATGATGGGTACATAGCGTACCTCTGGCACATAGTATGAGTTCTGTGATATAATGGCATCACACAGTATGGGATCTCTGGGCACTCTTCAGTATGGTAGTTCACAAGGCCTTTGGGGACAACAGTTAGAATACATAGGTTGCACAATACTGTAGCGCTATGTGTCTATTCAATTTGTACACAAGGAATTGGTGGGCGGGAGGCAGTGTATTGCAGTATAGTCTGTACTACAAACAGACAAAACCTCCTTGAAGATATATACACTGCACAGGCTTCACAGCAATACTGTGTAATATACATCATAGCAGTGCACAAGGTGCATAGGGACAGTATGACCATCAACAAAACAGCACTCGATACTCCATAATGCTATGGGCAAGATGCCAAGAAGGCTGTAATGCAGACAGAAGTAATGGACACATTGTAAATTGAGAGTCCCATGTGTGTCACTTCATCAAAGCAAATGAAGCCACTGAAGCATAGAACAGCCAACACCAGAGTGATGTGATGCTGTGCGGATCAATGATGGTAAGGCAGTAAGATGAAGGTCGCATTTTGAGTCATAAACATAGAGAGATGAACTGCATACATTACATATTCCTTAATACAACCTGTTCATTTTCTTCTCATTTATGCCTTATGTTCATTCAGTAATTAATGTCATAAAGTCTTAGCCAATCAAACATACATACGTACTGGCTTCTAATGATATCAGTACAAATCATATATTAATGCTGGTGCTGCTCTGTAGTTCCATGATAACATTTATGGGGGCAGGGCACTGAACAGCATGCAGTATCCCTTTTGTCAACAACTTATCTCCCTATCTATCTGTCTATCTATCTATCTATCTATCTATCTATCTATCTATCTATCTATCTATCTATCTATCCATCTATATATCTATCTGTATGTCTATCTATCTATCTATCTGTCTGCCTGTTTGTCTATCTATCTATCTATCTATCTATCTATCTATCTATCTATCTATCTATATGTCTGTCTGTCAGTCTGTATCTCTGTCTGTCTATCTCTCAACCTGTCCATCTATCTGTCTGTCTGTCTGCATAGCTATTAATCTGTTTATTTACTTATAAAATACACATAACTCATGCATCTACACAGACACACATCCTTTATGATTCATTGATGTACTGTCTTTATGAAACTTGTGTTCCCCATGTCAAAGTGCACACACACACACACACACACGCACACACACACACACACACACACACACACACACACACACACACACACACACACACACACACACACACACACACACACACACACACACACACACACACACACACACACACACATACATATCAACCCCAGGATAAGTATTTTTGTGGGGAGGTAAGCCCTTTGCACCTTGCTCTGTAGAAGCCTTTACCCCATGCCCCTGTTTTGTAATAAATAAAACTCATATAAGCTTTTTTTCATTTGTACGAAAACATACAACTTCATCAGATTAAAGGGAGGCTTAGTTGCCTCATGCAGCATCCAGTGCTAGTCCCTGATCTAGCAACCCACCCCCTGCATATAGTGGAAGAAAAAAAAAAAATACAAAAAGAATGTAGGAATGCCACTCACACTGCACCCTGTAACAGGTTGTGCCCAGGGCACATGCTCTTTTGCCTTACCCTTGCTACGCTACGCAGACAAAATGTACATCTTAGTGAAAGACTTGTATGACAGCAATAATAAAATACATGACAAAAACTAATTTAAAGTCATCACATACTTATTTTAGTCTCATAGCCTTTAATTCTGGCCTAACTGATATCAATGAGACCAGGAGTGGAATTTGCAACTAACAAAGTCTGTCAGTGCAGTTCCCTTTTGTTTAGCATCAACATGTCATTCCCATCTCTAAATGGTTTTACTCTTTGTAATACGTGAATACTAAATTTCCTAAAATGTGACCTAACACAGAATGCTTGCACACTCCATAAACAATTCAGATGTTCAGTAGTTCAGGTGCTGTATGTACCTCCAGTGCATTACACTTATGATACCAATGGTTTTGGTGGACACAGTCAGATTAAACTATTCCAAATTACACTATTTTTTATTTTTCTCTCTCTCAAAGACTGCAAGTGAAAAAAGCATTTTGGGGTAGTTACCTCACCTGACAGGAGAAAATGACCATTGCTCTCTGTTTAGCATTCCAAAAATGATGCTTTTTTTTTTTTTTTTGTAAATGAACTGTTACACTTTGCCAAACAAAATGCTGAAATGCGTAGACTCTCTTGCAAAGCAGTTCAAACAACTACCAACTTAGGTGCTTCTTCAGTACAGGAGTGTGAATAATTACAAAGATTTGATCAGCCTTGAGGAGCACATTACTAGCATAGCCACTACAGTGACCACCCCAAAGACCACACTAAAGGAACTGAGTAAAGATGACAAAATCAAATTCCGCACCACTGCCTTTGAGAAATATTCACCCATGAGAAAATTAGTGAGAAAATTAGTGAATATCCATTTATGTATGTATACAGCTTTCTTCAAACTTCTATTGTGACCTTGGGTACTGTCAACCACCTTTTCATGGAGATTGCTATGCAAATAGCAAATATATGTAGGTTCTGTGTCACACACACACACACACACACACACACACACACACACACACACACACACACACACACACACACACACATACACACACACACACATGTACCTGAGAGCAAATCAGCGTCACCAGTCCACTTACCACATGTCATTGGGATATAGCTGGAAAACAGATTACCTAGACAAAACCCATGCAAACACATTAGACATGCAGACACCATAGAGAATGTACCCCAGCTGAAAATCAAAAAAAAAAAATCTTGCTGTGAGGCATTATCATTACTCACTGCACCATTGTGCCACATAAAGACTATCAAAATCTACAATTTATCAAAGTTTTCTTCCAACCCTTCTCACTAGTTATACCAACCACTATAGGAAGAGCACATGTCAACTGTGCATAATTCTATTCAGTTCATGGGATACGTATTCTCAAGCTTTGTCTACAACAGTTTACATCCTGACTGGTTTGGTATTCACGCAAAAACTGTCTTGTTAGAATTACTGTTACATTAATATTGTTATTTAACATCCATTTTCTATGTAACCTAAGAATGTCATTTAAACAATTTTTTCTATGTATATTATGTGTAGAGCTTTTCTCCCCAGGCTTCTGCTGAAAAAAGACATGTAAACAAGTCAGACTTTCCTGGTAAATAAATGTAAAAAAAACATAATAATAATAAATAAATAAAAAGAACTTCTAGCCAATGGTGGTGTGGCTTCTTACACACAAATAATGAAAATTCATAACAGCATATTTAATAAAATGGTGAAAACAATGACTGATCTAAAGCAAAATTTAAAGTTATGGTCAGAGTGAAAAAAACTTTGAAATAAAAATTATGTAGATTTTAACAGATGATTAATTGAAATGGGCATGCAAATGATCTTTTTAGAGTAAGTGAAACATTATTGGCTATCGAATAACTGCTAAAACCCAAAAAAACTAAGTTTAAAAAACCTATTGGCAAGAATGTGTGGATGTCTGTAGTATGTTTTAGATGTGGGAAGATGACAACAATTGCAAAATGTTGATTAACAGGTGAAAGATATTCTGTGTCTGAAAGAAATATGACTTTAACAATCTGGCAGTGGCAATGTAAATACTGTGCCAACTGTAAAACAGATTTCCAGCTAGCATGCCGATAATGATACTGAACCAGTGAAATCTGATAAAGCACCTGCTAGAATACTAGAATTGGAATATTGTCATTGTAGCATTACTGTGGTAGCCAAATTAATGGAATTGCTACATGAGAAGAATTGAACTAACTATTAGATTCTGGGATAATGGACACATTTACACATAAACTGGATGATAAGAGGATAGTGGAAGCAATATGTGACCACAAAGACCGGAAAAAACTATCCTAGAATGCATGCAAAAATTGAAACTCTGTTAAGTACTACATCCTGTAGCTTTGTACTTAATTTAGCAAAGGATATATTCATTAAGACTTCCTTTAGTCAAAGGCACATTAGAAATTATGGGGAAGGAAGCATTGTCAGAATATCTGTGGACAGAATATACCACTAGTTAAAATGAGATGCAGAACAGTAGCAGTTTGACACACTGCTAAAATACCCACAGTACTGATAACAAGAAATTGATAGGTATAGAAACTTTCAACAGAACTACAACTTGGCTTAGCAGTAAGGAAACAATGAGCCTTGAGTTACCAGAAACCTGTTAATGAGGCTTATGGAAATCATTTTTCAAGTAAGTGAAAGAAGTTGTGTGAGAAACCAAAAGGGAAAAAGCCCTATTATACCATGACCCCCAATTAATATTCCAAAACATGCACGCTGATTGGCCAGCGTGCACTTTGTAAATCGACTTATACTAATGGAAAAAGGTCCGGTCGCCCGGACTTTTTCCATTAGTATAAGTCTCTTTTAAAACACTGTCTCGCTATGTTAAAAGAGTTTAACATAACGACACATGTTCAAAAAAAGCAACGGAGATCTCCATTGCTTTTTTTAAAGCTGTCTCGCTATGTTAAACTCCTTTAACATAGTGACACAGTGTGTAAAAAGCAACGGAGATCTTGCTTTCTCCGTTGCTTTTTTTTTTAAACTTGTCTCGCTATGTTAAATTGGTTTAACATAGCGAGACAGCTTTAAAATAAGCAACGGTTGCTTATTTTAAAGCTGTCTCGCTATGTTAAACCCATTTAACATAGAGAGACAGGTTAACGGAGAAAGCAAGATCTCCATTGCTTTTTTATGTTAAATGGGTTTAACATAGCGAGACAGCTTTAAAATAATCAACTCACATCTCTGTTGCTTATTTTAAAGCTGTCTCGCTATGTTAAACCCATTTAACATAGCAAAACAGTAAAAAGCAATGGAGATCTTGCTTTCTCCGTTGCTTTTATCCACAGCTCTGATGTACTGCGCAGGCATGCGCAGTACATCAGAACTGCCGCGGATACCAGACAGCTGCGGAAGGGCAGCAAAGAGGCATTATACAATGCCATTATTTAAGAAAAGTAATTATTTCTTTTCTTAAATAATGTCATAGTATAATAGCAATAACCCACTTCTGGGTGTGGTAATGGGATTTACCCACGGTTGTCTTTGTTTGGTCTCTCAGGCTTCGCCCTCGGGACCAAACCACGCCAACCATGGGTAAATCCCGCATTACCCACACCCAGGCATGGGTTATTGCTATATTATACCATGACCCCCCATTAATATTCAAACGCACGCTGATTGGCCAGCGCACGTTGTAAATCAACTTATACTAATGGAAAAAGGTCCGGTCGCCCAGACTTTTTCCATTCGTATAAGTCTTTTTTTAAAACACTGTCTCGCTATGTTAAAAGAGTTTAACATAGCGACACAGGTTTAAAAAAAGCAACGGAGATCTCTGTTGCTTTTTTTAAAGCTGTCTCGCTATGTTAAACTCCTTTAACATAGCGACACAGTGTGTAAAAAGCAATGGAGATATTGCTTTCTCCGTTGCTTTTTTTTTAAACCTGTCTCGCTATGTTAAATGGGTTTAACATAGCGAGACAGCTTTAAAATAAGCAACGGAGATCCCTGTTGCTTATTTTAAAGCTGTCTCACTATGTTAAACCCATTTAACATAGCAAAACAGTAAAAAGCAATGGAGATCTTGCTTTCTCCGTTGCTTTTGGCCACAGCTCTGATGTACAGCGTAGGCATGCGCAGTACATCAGAACTGCCGCGGATACCAGACAGCTGTGGAAGGGCAGCAAAGAGGCATTATACAATGCCATTATTTAAGAAAAGTCATTATTTCTTTTCTTAAATAATGTCATAGATAATAATAACCACTTCTGGGTGTGGGTAATGCTGCATTTACCCACGGTTGTCTTTGTTTGGTCTCTCTCAGGCTTCGCCCTTGGGACCAAACCACGCCAACCATGGGTAAATCCCGCATTACCCACACCCAGGCGTGGGTTATTGCTATAATGTATGATATACAATCTTGCCAGCAGTGCTGTAGTTAACTGATATAATGCCCAGTACAGTTCCCCATTATGGCACTCCTAAACTTCTTTAAACTATAACAAACTGCTTGCTACAAATACAAGTGGTTTGCTGCAGCAAAATATTATACACAGAGTACTTAGTGCATCAGCCCTGATCACAAATATAGTATTGTTATTCATTTATGGTACGGCACTCTGCCACACACAGACTGCTGACATGCTTCAGTCCTGATCAAAATGAAGTATCGGAATTTAGAAACTGAATTAATAATTAAAAATGGGCAGAGAGAAGAAGATATATTAAGCACAGCTAGAGAGACTGTAGCTAGAATATAAGACAAAGCAGATGAACAGACTGGTTCTAAGCCACCCCTACTACTCAAAGAAGAAACATGGCACCAGCTGTTAGATCCATAGCCATACTAATCAAAGAAGAAATGTGGTACCAACTGATAGATCTAAAAGTTTTCAGAACATGTGTAATATCATTGACAAATAGCATTATGGGAAAACACATAGGAATAGACAGAATTCATGTTAGAATTTTACCTAGGTTTTATTATCTTGGTGTAAGGACTGATGTTGACAATTTCTATAGAGCTTGCCTATAATGTCAGAAGATTCAAGCATATAGTAGTTTCAGAAGTCTACTGATGCCTATGCTTATAAAGTCCCATCCAAACAGATAGCCATAGATCTTGTACATGTATTACTATGAGCTAGTTATGGCTTCTAAATCATGCTAGTGATTAATGGCTGCTGCTAAGTTTCCTGAAGAAGTACCCCTATGGAAAGCCAATGATAGGCAGTAATTTATTTATTGTTTTTTATGTATTTTTACTTATTTGCACATTGCTGACCAGCTTAGCTTACTAGACCAATGGGGTCATTTTAGGGGAGACCCAAGGTAGTATTCATACTAACTTGGGGAAATTTATCCAAGACACTGGGGAACTTCCGCTACTCATAGTGGTGCATAGCGGGCACTATGTATTATACAGTGACTGAAAATCAAAACTGAGAATGATGGAAACTTGGTACAGCAGCAAAGAGATGAAGCTGTTCTCACCTTACAATCTGGTGGTTTTAAACAAATAGCAATTACTGTATGTAAATATTCAGTGTGTAGATGAAAATCATAGTGACTGTTTATAGTCAGAAATCACAGATAAAATGAATAAGGAAACTAATGGAATACTCTCAGAAAGTGATTTAATAATACAATTTTTGCAGTCTAAACATGAGGTTTCACAGAGAGGTACTGTAGTGGGTCTGGTACATCTACTTTGAATATTGTGGTGAACCTCAAGTGTAAGGAGGTTGTACAATGAGTAGAAGTGAAAAACGGTCATTTTCAGATGTAGTACAAAGTCAGCATACTACGGATCCACCTCAACATCGAAATGTTGCCCTTAATTGCAGATTTTTTGTATTTGTTGTTTCCATTTTTAGTGGAAAAAGGCCCTCATGGACAGATACATATTCTGGTATGATGTTATTTGACCCTTGGACATTGCAGTAGCACAGGTGAGAGAATTAATTTAACTCTCAGGAGAAAATATTCATGATATTAGCTTTGGGACTAAAGAAGCATTGCAAGGAATTTTACATATGTTTGCAAGTAAACAAAATGGTGCCACAGTCAGCTTTTTAGGTATATTATCTACACTCGAGTTAACATAGAAAGAAACAGATTGTTTTCAAGAGAATCTTTCTTGTCAGAGTAGGATATACTGGAAAAACGTTTAAAGTACTACACAGTGTTACATCCATTAAATATAATTTTGGATGCCTTGGGACATTGGATTGAGAGATGGGAGGGACTGACTGATCTATTCATTGAGAGCATCTATTTAAAACAGATTGCTAATTAATGTTTTATTAAATCTAGCAGATGTGTACTATCATATGCTGACCAGCCTATACAATATTTTTTTTTATTTTTGGTGTGAACAAGTGGAACACTTTTGTAGACAGTGTCCAAGTTTATTATGTTCAGAATTTGACCAGGTAGGACATATTAAGGACAACTGCATTAAAATAGGCACTTGTGGTGGTAAAGATAATTTCTGGGTTGATTGTCCAAACCATAGTGTAGAGAAGGTTCTATCTAGTTGGACTACAGAACTGGACATTTCTCCCAGCAAGATGATCCTCCATGACAAGAGGAGGATGCTCATGATGGAAGGTCCGAAGTAGTTTTGGTAGCAGATAAAAATGGTACTGATGATGCTATAAGGGAGAGCAGTTTTAGTAGTGCTGGAGGATTTTGTATAAAATGTAGATAGCCAAAGCAGAAACAAAAGTACAAGAAGAAAAGGAAGCATAAAACAAGAAAATTATAACTTCAGATGTTAACAGCTGGATAAACCCATTAGGCATTGGTTGATGGCTAGATGGTTAAAATCTTTGGAATGCGATATATGTTTGTTACAAGATGAGTGGACAGTTTTTAGTCAGTAGCACTGGTAATTATTGAGAATTGTTGTTCTGGGGTTGTTATTTTTATTTTAAATCCCTCCTTAAAAATATTGAACTACAATACCATAGACCCTGGAGAAACAATCTGTCTGGATTTGGAAAATATACAATGTAAATTGAGAACTACTAATAATTATGCCTATATTGTTTATAGTAAAAAAGAATACTATAGGAATCATTGGACAAATAGTCGAAAGATAACTCTCTTTTTGTTTGGAGGGGGATTTTAACAGTGGTGGCTGGTAACTTCAAATCAAATGGGGGCTACAGGAGACAGCTGAATGGGTGGCCTAACAGGAAGGGGTGTGGCCAACAAGAAAGGGGCAGAGCTATGCTCAGAACCACAAACTGAAACTTTAATTAAATACACTGCCCTGGGTGCCAAACAGTCATTATGAGAGTCCAATCAAGACAAAATTAAGTGTAGAAGAAAAAAATATTTCAGTGCGTTGGCTACATGACAGCTTACTTAATATCTAGATGGAAACAAAAAGGTTGTGAGGCATGAAAAAAAATGCTTTTTAAATACTTTAGTGGAATGCCAGTCAAAATCAAGTATAAAAAATCAAGCAGCACTCAACTCAAACCACTTCTCCTTGCATTGCAGTTCTAATTATAATTTATATTCAGCTTTATAAAAGTACCAAGTCACATGCTGAAAGTAGCAGTCTCTGTGATACCTCCACTTGGAAAAATGTTTCTTATCCAAAAAAACTGCTGCCTGACAACAACTATCTACTTGTTTCATGGAGAAAACATGATCAAAGTAAAAAATGAACAGCAAACAAGAAACAACCTCAAGATAAATTGTTTAAAGTATTATTGCACAGGTTATGGACCACGCATGATAGATTGGAATTCTATTTAGTATACGGGTAAACCTGGAAAGATGACTGCAAGTATCCAACAAATGTAATGACCTTCTGAAAACACTGTAATCCTGTCCTTTATTACAAATACTGTCATATGCATTTCAATACCTAAGGCTTATAAGTTATCTAGTTATGTAAATATTCTCTGCCTGGCAACAACAAAAAAGCTTTCAATGTTGGTAATTCTTTAACAGTATGCTTATTAAAGCTTACTTGCATCTTACAGTCTCAGACAAGCTTACCTGATGGTCATTAAAGTATTGCTACTTAAATACAGAGCAACAGGCACTGCAACAACATGCATTTTCTGAATAATAAGAAGCATAAATCAACAGTATAAAAATATGACAGAAAAACAAAACATTCTGCAAAATCAAGGACAGATGAAAAGCCACTGTAGTACTTGTGTCTACCTTGGATGGGGGGATACTCTGCACACTTACACTGCGTAACTGCTCCTTGCCTTGCTTGGACACATCCAGTCACTACATGGGGAAGTGGAGTGCACCAAGGATGTCACAATTTGAAATGTCTCTGGCTAATGGTGATGGCCCTGACACATTTGTCATACCTATCAACCTCAGAGTAAGAAATCTGGAAAATGACATACATAGAATTGGGACAAAGGCCCCAAAAATAAGGACATGTTTTAAATATTGCTCTTATAAACTTAGATAGATAATAGAATAGTAGGTCTTGCATTAGTATGGATTTTCTGAAGGGTATGAAATCTGAAACTCAAACGTCTGTCATTATTTTATAACTTCAGTCTTTAATGATTTTATACTAACTTGCCAGAAAACCACAATTTTATGAAAAACAGACTAAAAATGTAATGCAAAAATATAAAATAGCCACACAATACAGCTGGAAACCTGTCAAAGAAGGGACACTTTTTTAATATTAGTACTGTTAACTTGAGCAGCAGACAAAATAAGAAAATCTACATGCATTTCTGAAATAGAAGTAATCTATAACTCTGATCATTACAATTATTTATGAATCATAAACCCTCCACGTTGTCTTCCAAAATTGCCATTTTGTGGAGGGATTACTAGGGAAGAGCAACATTTTGAGCCAGCATCGGGGACAGTTGACAGATCTGGATATACCTAATTCTATAAAGTGATTTATTTGAATGTACCTCGCAACCTCTTAACACAGGAAATCTGGACAATGCCAACTATATTGGGGAAACATACAAACAGTACTAAAAAATGCTCTTGTATAAAATTAGGTAGTTGACAGAATAACAGGTCTTGCTTTAGCATGCATTTTTCTGAAGAGGATGAAGTCTGAAACTCAATGTCTGTCATTATTTATTGACTTCATTCCTAAACGATTTGCCAGAAAACCACAAATATTTGATGAACAAACCAAAAATAAGAAACAAAAAATCTTTTCATTTTGCAAATATCTGGACAGTTGAAAGGTATAGTTAATCTGGGGCTGTCTTTGAGTTTGCTGCCCTTCCCACCACATAAAATCATGGTCAAATGGGGCCTTCCCCCTTCAGCCATTCCAATGTTCCATTACTTAGCAGTTTTGCCCCTTTTACCATAAACACTGTAATGTGCATACTGCTTTACTTCTATGATGATTTGGATTTCATTTAAAAGTTTTATTTTACATTTTACAGCACAAACACTAATAGACATCTGCTAAACAAAGCAATGTAGTCTTACAATGAAAATAGACTTAGCATAAAACTTCTCTGCCCTTGAAACTCACATTCATTGAAACAACATTGAAACACACATTCAAAGAAATTACATCTGGCCAGTGGCAGATAAAAGATTAACTTTGGGCTGTTTTCAAATCATAGGTCCCTTGCACATGAAACATACATGTGTTCTTTGATACACCTTCTTGACTGTATTAAATTATATTCCTTGTATAATACAGTACAGTTGTTAGAGGGCATTTTAAATGTATTGTTTTGAACATTTTTCCAGTAAACAATGAAACAAAATGCATGCACCAATAATGACAAAACTTCCCAATTCAGAACATTTTCATCATAAAAGTCTACTCAAACTTCTACAATCCACCAGTATCAGTAAATATGCACAATCTCTGCAGAAGTAAAAGTCATCTAAATAATTCCACATTAAAGAGACCTGTAACCAATGAAGAGGTTGCTGCTAGCAAACAACTTTATATTTCATTGTTTCATCTACAAATAAAGTCTTTGTTACCCTTGAGGAATAAATTGCCTATGTTACATTCAAAAAAGATAAGCTAGTAATATTGCAATAGGGAATGGATGGCAGACTGATAACAGGTTCGGAGTTACTAGGGATCTCCACCAAAGAGAACATTCTCAGGACTGCAGCATCCACCACCTTTAAAAGTACAACACAGTACAGTGTCAGCAATGCATAAACATACTGTGGGAACAGAACCCACAACCTTGCTCATCAAGATGCAAGCAGACTACCTGTTCTGCTAACAATACAAGCGGACTCAGCAGAAGCAGCACTAAACTTCTCTTCCCCTGAAGCTCTCAGCTCCATGCAAAATCCACTTGACGCTCAACTGTATCTCTCAGCTTTGCAGCACAAGAAACCTGGAAAAAGCCAAAATTTATTGGGAGGGGACAGTAGCCCAAAAATCAGGGACACATTTTGAACATTGCTTGTATAATCTTGGAAAGTTGCTAGAATAAAATGCTGTGTTACCACAATGCATTTTACTTCCAAGGCTTGAACCCAGGACCCTATACACTACAGTCAGGGCAACATACCACTATGTCAAATCAGCTGTTTTTTGAAAGGCAGAAGACTGAAACTTAAATGGTTATTATTTAGTGAATTCAGTTTTCACCATAGCTCTCAACCTTTTAGCACAAAACACCTGGACAAAGCCAATAATGGAGGAATATAGCCCGCAAACATATTCAGTGAATTCAGTTCTCACCATAGCTCTCAACCTCTTAGTACAAAAAACCTGGACAAAGGCAATAATGGGGGAATACAGCCCCAAAAGTAGGGGCAAATTTCAAATATTGATCTTATAAACTTAGAAAATTGCTAGAATAAAAGGTTTTGTGTTACCATGTATTTTCTGAAGAATGTGAAGTCTGACATTCAAATGCCTGTCATTATTTAGTGAATTCAAAATCCAGAAAACCACAGATCTTATGAGGAACAGAACAAAAATATGAGGCAAAAATCTGAAATGTTTTCACAAGTGGTGGTGAGTAGGGAATTAAGGCTCTTGCTATCTGCATCCAATGTGCAGGGTTTGAGCCTGAGTTATTCTCTAGCCACCAGGTATAATTTCCTGAGTTTCTTTCTAGCCACCAGGTGTATTTAACTGGGGCATTACACACACACACACACACACACACACACACACACACACACACACACACACACACACACACACACACACACACACACACACACACACACACACACTACCTGCAGCAGCAGCAGCTTCAAAGTCCATTGAGTCCTTTGAATTACTAATGCAAAGTCCTTCCTGCATTTTTCACCTTCAAAATCCCTTCCTGTAGCAAGTAAAGTCCTTCTTGCAAGAGTGAGCAGTTATCCAGCCTGCAGGCATTGCAGACCAATCCCCTTCCAATCTATGCAGTTGTAACCGCATAGACTTCTGGTCATCTCTGTAGTCTGATGCCTTCTTCCTAATCTGGACTGCTGTTTAACCAGTCTGGATTCCTGCATGCATGCATGCAGTTCCAGGACTAGCTATTGTTTTTTTTATTTCATTTTTTTCTTTTTTTCTTTTGTTTTTTTCTTTTCTTTTACAGCTGGGGGGCTGAAGTCCTGCAGTCCAATAGCACAGGCCACCCCTGGATTTTAACAGTCTATTAGTATCAGAAAGGAAGAGAAAGGAAAATAACTTAAAATACATTGCCATTTGCTTTTTAAGTAAATTTCTTGACCAAATAAATTAATATCCAGAGGGGCATAGGATGCTACTTATCATAGATATTTTTGTGCTACTAGAATTAAGTTTATTTTTTTCAAATATAAATCTTTTTGAAGCTAAAGGTAGAATTTTGGACAACATTTTTTTCAAATCATAAAGCTTTTTGGAAGCAGCAAACTTGCATTATAAAGAAAATAATGCTTCATGTTGATTTAGAATATATGAGCAGCAATTTTGCAGTATTTATGTATTCATTTACATTTGTTTACCAGGTGGTGTCCAACTGGGCTAGTAGCCCATTTTCAGCAGAGACCCTGGGAGAAAAGCTCCAAAGACAGATAAATATATATATATATATATATATATATATATATATATATATATATATATATATATATATATATATATATATATATAAAATTCATGTATAATATTGGTCCTTATTTTCAGCAGATACGGAAGTATCATTTTCAGGGTAGGACTAAAGAAGTGCACAGTTATTATATTTTAGTAAATATATGAAGAGTTAGTTATTTTTTAACATGGAACATACTCACTTAAAAGATGATATTAGGAAATGTAATAAACAGACCACAGCATTATAGTTATATAATATAATATAATATAATATAATATAATATAATATAATATAATATAATATATGGAAGGAAAGGGGAGACAGAATATATTTTACCAATGTCTCTGGCTAGTAAGTACAGAGATACTTTCATCACAGAGATTTATGGAAATTTTAACTTTATTTATGGGAAATGCTTAAATTTTGAAGGGAGTTAGCCAGTGACTTCAGAACAAATTTCAAAAACATTATATGCATTTTTTTTTCCAGTTTAGGACCTTCTGGTACTGATAGTTTAAATGAGTTACAGAAATGCTTTACAGTATTAGAACTTAAAATGTTAATACATGCTAGGAGAGTTACGTTGCTAGAGCTAAATGGAATTTCTTATATTTATTATAAAACATTGCAACAGTGGCAACTTATGTAATAGATGGTATATAACTTGTCTACACAGTGTTATATGTCTCCCATTGTCTTATTATGGAAAGGAGGTGATTGACATAATTTGGAGAACTGGAGAAAAATATCATTATCAAACAGTAAGTACAATATTACCTAACTAGCATACCCTACCACAACAAAGCTATTAGCCACCTCCAAACTAGCATACCCCTCCTAATAGATACTCAAGGTACATGGGGACACAACTGGGTTGGGTTGCATGGTTGGACTTATAAAGGCCCTTGTTGTCATTAGCATAGGATATACCTAGGAACCTATACAACTGTGATTAAAAATTACTAGTTTACGTATTGCAACATATGTTGAGATTGCAGATAGATACATTGTCATCTTTTGAAATACAAGTGGTGGTTACATCTCTTGGAACAGTTGGTATCTTATGAATAAATAAATATTATTTAAGACATCATTATGAAGGGAAAGGAAATTATTATTATGCATAACTGATTTTACTAATGGTGTTGATTCTAAATGTCATGAATTATTGGAATAATTGGATATATACCATCCGGCAATGTAAACTTTGGCTCAAGATGATTGTCAGTGTTGAGGGTACACCCTGACCTCAAGTACAAAAATGGGAAAAGGGGTTGTGGAGGGATATAGATAGATAGATAGATAGATAGATAGATAGATAGATAGAGAGTTAGATAGAGATAGATAGACAGACAGAGCTACAGATATAGATATAGATATAGATATAGATATAGATATAGATATAGATATAGATACAGATATAGATACAGATATGATAATCCATCAAGTAATGGATTATGTTAAAAATATTACTGATTATGCAGAATATATCCAACAATATAATTTCATGCAAATGGCTTATTAAATATAGAGTCTATGAACAAACTGAAATTTCTTTTTGTGAGTTTCAGTTCAATTGTATCTTATTGTGCTTAAGAATAAATTCACAAAAGAGTAGAAATGCTGGATATTTTGGAATGGCAGAGGGGATTTCTTTTGAGTTAAAGCAGCTAAGGATTTTATGTATTACATTTGGAGAGTCAGAAGCAAAACATTCTTGAGATATTATTTTACAAGAAATGCATTATCAGATAAAAAATGAAATTTTACAAGAAAGTGTATTTATTGAAAACATAAATATTTTTCCATGGGTAGATATATTGCAAGGGCATATTTAATTTTGGAACTAAATCCTGGGCATTCTTTAATGATGTGGCTGCATTGAGGTCAAGCTAGCCGTATTTACCATCTTAGCATGATGAGTAATATTGCTAATTATACCGTGACCCCCCATTAATATTCCAAAACGTGCACGCTGATTGGCCAGCGTGCACATTGTAAATCGACATACTAATGGAAAAAGGCCCGGTCGCCTGAACTTTTTCCATTAGTATAAGTCTTTTTTAAAACACTGTCTCGCTATGTTAAAGGAGTTTAACATAGCGAGACAGGTTTAAAAAAAGCAACAGAGATCTCTGTTGCTTTTTTTAAAGCTGTCTCACTATGTTAAACCCATTTAACATAGCGAAACAGTTTGTAAAATGCAACGGAGATCTTGCTTTCTCCATTGCTTTTTTCAAAACTGTCTCACTATGTTAAATGGGTTTAACATAGCGAGACAACCTTAAATTAAGCAACAGAGATTCTCCGTTGCTTATTTTAAAGCTGTCTCACTATGTTAAACCCTTTTAACATAGTGAAACAGTAAAAAGCAACAGAGATCTTGCTTTCTCTGTTGCTTTTGCCCACAGCTCTGATGTACTGCATAGGCGTACGCATGTGCAGTACATCCGAACTGCCACAGAATACCAGACAGCTGCGAAAGAGCAGCAAGGAGGCATTATACAATGCTATTATTTAAGAAAAGTAATTTTTTTTTCTTAAATAATGTCATTGTATAATAGCAATAACCCACTTCTGGGTGTGGGTAATGCTGGATTTACCCACGGTTGGCTTTGTTTGGTCCCTCGGGCTTCGCCCTCATGACCAAACCATGCCAACCGTGGGTAAATCCAGCATTACCCACACCCAGGCGTGCGTTATTGCTATATTAGATGTGCATATTTCCACGTCAGTGTGTGAACAACAAGGAGCTTCCTCTTCTGACTGAGTCACAGGGGTCATGGTTATATTGTGCAATGTCACCTCATGGCCACATATAAGAAATAAACAATGAGCATGCAGAAAATAAACAGTAGTCAATGAAAGTGTGCATGCACAGCTGGTTAGTGTAGATGTAATCAACAACAGCAAATATATATATAAAGTTGAGCAATGGAAATGCAAATAATACAGATGCTGAGGATGGAGTTGAGGTGTTGAGGTCATTAACAGAGCTCATGGAGAGGGTGAACATTACAGTGCAAAGAATCTGGCATAACAAAACATTACATGGAATAGACCATAAATGTCTGTGAAAATAAGGCCATTTTAAGAAAGTGATTTATACATGGGAAATTTGAGGATATAAAAGTAGTGCAGTAATGTGATATAACACCCCGTGCCATGTCTGTCAAAAAGGGGAATGTTAGCCATGCATCTGTGCTATACTGTGGGTTACTTAAACTCTAAATTATGTTTACCTAAGGTGGATCAGTAAAGCAAGTCAGTTCACATGCCAGTATATCCATGTGGTAATGGTAAGGTCAGACATAGCATATGTCAAAGAACAAGTGGACATAAAAACACATAACTCTGAAGTGTGACACATACAGTAGTGTAGCAACAGTTGGGTGAGATAATCAACTTCCCCAGGCATAAAATGTTAAGGGAAGCAATGGGCCAGCCATCATCCCAGTCACTCTTTAGTACAATACCAGCTTTTAAAAGCCTGTATTGCATTTGTGGTCAAACCTGAGCACTGTAGTATTCCGTGTGTGGTTTAAACTGCAGTAAGGTTTGTAAATGTTTTAAAAGTAGCACCCTCTGCAGGCAGGGGTATAACAGTGACAAATGTTGCCTACATTTGAAGAAAGCAGTTTACTGCAGTCTAAAAGAAAAAAAAAGATTTGTTTTTGTTAAATAAAACTTGAGCAACGTAGCACTCCATGCAACAGGCTAAAAAATGTAGCAATTGTTTGCTACATTTGTAGCAAGAAGTTTGCTTCAGTTTAAAAGTATAATTTTTGTTTTAAACTACAACCTGAGCACTGTAGCACTCTGTTCATGTATGGTATAAGGTGAAGCAACTATTTGCTACATTTCTAGCAATCACTTGCTACAGTTTACAAGAAGAAATTATTTTACTAGTCGAGTGTGAGGAAGGAGGGTAGGCGTAAGGCACAGAAATGGGGCTTGAATGCCTGCGGGGGAAGGGGGTCATCTCACCCTTCTGGTCCCTGGGTGGTGTGTCAATAGCAGGAACCTATTTATTTATTTTTGGTCTTCACTTGAGGAGCCTGTGTCCATTAGAAATATACTTGCCTAACCAGGGATGAATTTTCTGTTCTCCATACAATTGTCTAAGTTACACTTGAATTGGGTTAGGGAGGAACACTGTTTCACATAAATGGAGAGTCTGTTCCAGAGAGGGGATAATATCTGGGATACATACCTGTCTCTCCAGCAGGTCCTATTTATACCACAGGCAAGGTTTAAGTCTTTAGAACAGGTCATTCTGGTGTTGTTGTTTTTTTAGATATGCAGTAGGTCCATCAGAGTGGGGTATGACACTGCCTTGTATGCCAGGAAAAGATCTCTCCTCAACAGCCTGTAGGAGACAGAATACAGGGATAGAGCCTTGAGACCATCTGCATAGGACATGTTACTTATGCTGTGTATTCTTTTAGTAAGTTAACTAATTGTTGGATATGCCTGGTTAGGTACATACCAAAGGGGCATTGCGAATAATGTGGAACAATGACTTCCTTGGACCTAGATGTCATACCTTTGTTTAGAAGTTGGTCAACATAGAATGATTCCCTCACTGCTGTAGACACATGGTGTTCAAAGTCTAGATTACTGTCTGTCTGTCTGTATCCCCAAGTCCCTGAGTAATGGATCAGTTCTTAGGAGTGTGTTGTCAATATGAAAGTTATGAGGGGTGGATGACTTCCTGAAGGATACTATTTTGCATTTCTTGGCATTTAGTTTTAGTCGATGGTTCTGACGCCAGTTGTTTGTCTGTGTCATCCCTTTCTGGAGAACATTGGTGTAAGTGGACAATTCAGTGGAAGTTCCTAATTTGCAATCATCTGCAAATTTAGCCAGCCAGAGGCCTTTGACATTGATCTTAACTTCAGAGAAGTAAATGTCAAACAGGACCATTCTCAGGACTGATCCCTGAGGCACTCTGTTTGTGACTGGCCTCTTTGTAGAGGTGGACTCCCCAACTCTAACTTCCTGGGTATTTCCATGGCTTTGTATATGAGATTAGTGAGACTTACAGGTCTGTAGTGTCCAGGGTCTGTGGATGGCCCACTTTTATGCAGAAAAATGACTGTCACTGTTCTCCATTCATAAGGCACAAAGCCTTTTTTGAGGCTACAGTTAAATAGTAATTCCAGAGGGCCTAATAGAGCATGTCTCATGATATTTAGAAGGCATCCTGTAATATTGTCTGGGCCCATTTGGTGCAGTGTTCTTGGCCTTAGAGAGAGCATTAAGGACCTGTTCCCTAGTGATAGCAGGGGGTGTTATATTTGATGCTATTTCCTGAGGCAATGTTGATGGGGGGGGGTAAAGTTGGAGCTGAATTTGTCGGCCAATAAGTTTGCTATATCTTCCAGCTCAGTATAGGTGACTCCATTTACAATGAGCTGTGAACAAAATTGTGTATTGCCTTTGAGGTTATGGACATGCTGAAAGAATGCCTTAAATTTGTCTTTGGTAGACTTTATTTGTCGCCTGAGTTGTTTGTTTAGTTTGGTAAGAGTGATTTTATTCTTGTGGGTGCTGCACCTCCTAACTTTTGCCATGGTTTTCTTCCTTCTCTTATACGGCCTACTGATGTTGTGATTCTATCAGGGTGCCTTGTCTTTTTTTAATTAGTTCTGTACTTCTTCCTGGTGGGTACAGCTGCTTCTGTGCAGCTGTTAACATGCATGTGTTTTTTTTGTGAACAGTTCTAAGTAGGTAGCAGTGTTTTTAGGGTTTAATGGGGCTTGAAGTTTTGCCAGGTTATCACTTAATAGTAGGAAGATAGCCTTAAGTATTTCCTGAATATTCCATGGTCAGCTGGGGTTCCAGGTTTTATTTTTACTTCAAAGGAGACCATTTTGTGGTCTGACATTACCAAAGAAGACATTACACTGGGGGGTGTGCATCACTCTCCGATATTAGTAAGGACCAGATCCAGTATGGTTGAACCCCTTGTTGGTGTAATGACAATCTGGTCAAGGGATTTATGCTTACAAAATCCAGGAATCTCTGTATCTGTATGCTTGGTGTCATATATGATTTCCAGTTAATAGTGGGGCAATTAACGTCACTCGTGAATATTTTTATTTTTTATTTTATTTTACATTTGTTAACTGGGAAAGTCCGACTGGACGCAGGTCCATTTTCAGCAGAGGCCCGGGCAGAAAAGCTCCAAGCAAACAATACAATTCAATAGTGAAAACACAGCAGCATCTAAAGATACATAATAGTAATATACATATAGGATACATATTTGCAGTACATACAGTATATAGTACAGTATAAAAGAACATTCCAATATAAGTGAGCAGTGAATATATAAAAAGAAAAAAAAAAAGAAAACAATTTTTTTTTCTCTCGAGTTGGGTAGCAAGCATTAGATACTAAATATGGTATTGGGTTGGACGGATGAGTGTTTCCAATAAATGTAAATACATGATATGGGTTTCCTGGGTCATTTAAGGGACCTATAGCTTGCAAGGACATGGCATTGGATTTTGCCTATGGTGATTTGAATGTGGAAAACCTCAAGGCTATTGTCCTTTTTCACCAGCCTTGAGGTATATTGATTTTTGATCTAAATCGAGACACCTCCACCTTTAGTCCTTGTCTGTGTAGTAGCTGGTCTAAATGTGTGGAAGGCATTATAACCTTGCACTGCGTGGGTGCTTTCTGCTGCTTTAAATCATATATCAGTGACTGCCCAGATGTCAGCATTATCTAGGATGAAGTGAACTTCTTGGGAGTGGAGTTTTCTGTTTAGATTCTTAACACTGAGCATAATACCTTTAGATTTTCTTGGTTTTGACTTGGTATGTTGGAAGTACTTTCAGTTTGGCATCACCTAAAAAGGCACTATGGGGGAGGACAATGTTTCAGCCAATTTTGGAAAGCTTATACTGGAGAGGTGCAGACCATCTCTGGTAAAGCAGCATGGTCTGATGACCATCTCTTTCCATGCTGAAAAATATTACATCCCTTTAGAATGAAACCAGAAACAAAGCCAATTATTAAAGTTACTCATCTTTTGTTCATAGTGTGGCATCATCCTTGGAGAAGGTAAAATGCTGCTCAATTCTAGGCTCATACTAACCTAGGACACATATTCTGAGAGCTCCATGATGTCTCTCTTCATATTATCTAGGGAGGTATATCTCAGATCATTTACACCCACATGGACTATGACTGAGTCATACTGGTACTTGAGGTCCAGTGATCTGAGTTTGTGCATAATGGTGTGGATCCTGACATTAAAAAGCCTCTTCTGTGACTTCCTCCTTACTCAGCCTTGTGACCTCAGTATGTCTCACAATGGAACCCCCAATGACTAGAATGTTAGATTCTGTAGTGGCTTGCCTTATGGACATATAAATAAGGCCTCATGAGATGTGGTTGTATGTGTTGATGTGGGTGTTTTTTGAAAGAGTGCATTTGGGGTTGTTGAGAGTGTTTGGTATGTGTACATCATCTAGCAGGTCTCTGGGGTTTAGGAATGTTACATTTAAGTGTCTTAGCATATGTGGGTCTATATGTCTGCTTTGAATTGTGTGTGATGGGTACAGCACGTGTACTACTGACAACTTTATTGACATTAGGAGAATTTTTATGTGAGAGCTTTGCCTCCAGTGACATTGTGTAAATACATCTCTCACATACCAGATCAGTTTATTTGAAAATTAACTGGTCTCAATAAACATGAAGCAATTTCTGCATTGCCTCAGGATGCCCATATGGAGGTAGTGGGAAAGTTTATATCCATGGCAACAGACCATTTTTTTTATTTTTAGAAGGAGTGAGAATATAAAGCAACATCAGGACTATCCAGTCTGCAACTCTGGGGGCAGTGCTTGTCATTGCAAACGTCTCCTGTGTGCAACTAGGTATTGATGAAATTTCAATGGTACTTTTACAGGAAAAATGTCACCTCAAGGTGTCTCTGACTATTTATTTATAGGTATGGGTAAAGAATTTAGGAATATATTCTGAGGTTAGATGCAAATCAAGCAGTACTTACTGGACAGAAAGTATTAGTGTGTCAAGAATGAAGAAAAGAGGGGAGTAACTTGAATGGCTGCTGCCTGACTAATACTAGTGTTGGTCTCACCATGAGTTCACTGTGCCGAGATACAATGCTCCTTTGCTTCTTGTCTCACAAGAAGCATAACAGTAGCACTAGGCCCAAGAGAAACAGGCCACAGCCTGTTTGGTGATCCACAGTCTCGACCCAGATGATGAAAGGGTCTGTAGCTTTGTTGTAGCCTTTTCATGGTAGATGCCTTGAACAGCAACCAGACTAATCAGAAATGTCAAGCATAGACTCTCACTTCACAACCAGAAAGGATCAGGAATCTGTGCACTCTGCTCCTTCTCTCATCATGAGCAAAATATAAAAACAAATTACAAACAGACACTTGTGAAGTAGTTATTTGGCTTTCCAGTGATCAGCAGTCCACAGGAAATAATGTTCTTATGTTCCTTCTGTCACTAGGAGCAAAACAGAAGCACTAATCCCAAGATGACTAATGAGTAGCAGAATGTGGGCTCTCCAGTAATTGGTGGTCTTGAAGTACATGTTGCAGATTTTCAAGGTAAAAATAGAAAATGTGTTACTATACTAAGAGCTGCAGTTTGCATTAAGCAATTAGATATGAAAGAGGGGGTAACTTAAACTTTAGCTATCTAAGTGGAGATCCACTAATTTTAAAAGTGCAAAATAGATTAGAAGGGGTGGGCACTTTGTGTTTTTGTTCCATAGAATATAGTGAAATGGCAAATACATTTAAATAGTTGAAGAAGAGCAATTTCACAAAATGATAATTTTGTTCTTACTCACAATAGTCAATGAAAGAGGAGATGGAAAGAGATATATGGTCAAATTAGAAGAAGAGGCAGGCAACTAGAAAGACAGTTGAATTTAAAAACACAACAGGACCAGAGTGGGAGGGTAGAGAAGAGCTTAATTTGTGCATGACACACAAGAGACACAGCTGTGGTCTCTTTCCTAGTTAAAATATGCAATTAAAAGCAGAATACAAGTAAAACATGGTGTAAGAAAAATGAGTAATAATATACAAAATAAAAGAAGGCAATAAAGCAACACAAAATACATGAATGCAAAAACAAACTAGCCTTTCCCTCACAGCAAGTTGTGGCAAAGTCTGAGTGAGCTTTTTCTTAAAAAGCTTTTAAGCTATAGCAATTTAAGTGGATATTCACTAATTTTAAAAGAGCAAGATAGACTGTCTTCTAAACAAACTAATACATGAACTAGCATCACCATTAACTATGCTATTCAATCACAGTCTAAGCACAGGCTTTGTTTCTGCAGAATGGAGAACAGCAATAGGTATTCCCCTCCACAAAGGTGGCTTAGCAACAGACCCAGGGAATTATAGACCCATAAATGTTACCAGCCTCATCTATAAAGCAATGGAACATATCATCATGGACCTCATAAATAAAGACATAGACTACCTCCAAACCCTGGATCTGACCCAGTTCAGCTTCTTCAAGTGCATATCCTGCCTGTTAAACCTGGAGGATTTCTTTGAAAATGTGAATAGGGCCATTGATGAGGGCAAATCTGTGCACACAGCATACCTTGACTTGGCAAAGGCCTTTGACACAATCCACAGTCAGGCATTACCAATAAATTTAGCAAACTGAATGTAAACTCCTTTGTTTTAATATTGGTTGCCAGCTGACTCACAAACCTGTCACATACTATCATAGTGGGTGACTCCACATCAACCAGCAGACCTGTCACCAGCGGCATGCCACAAGGGTCAGTGCTGGGTCCTCTACTGTTTGGTATATACTTCTCAGAAATTCAGGCCAAAACTAAGGGGCTGTGACTGACCAAGTTTGCAGACGACTGCAAACTTGGTGCAATTATTGAATCTGAAAATTATGTCAGTATACTTCAGGAGGGTCTTACTCAGACCAGCAACTGGTATCTTAGTCGTTGTCTCAAAGTGAATTCAAGAAAATGCATCATCTTTCACTTTGTTGAAAACAATGTCCCTACACACTATAAAATTAACAACAATACCTTGTGTACCTAAGAAGTGGTAAGAGATCTGGGCTCACAAGTAGACTGTGACCTTACTTTGACCATTTTTTGACTTTTTGATGTGTCTACTGTAATTTGGAAGGTGTCCGATGTAGCACACTTGATTAACAAAGGCATCACCTCTAAAGCAAAGGAGGTTATACCCCCTCTATGTTTGTCACTAATCAGGCCCATAATCAAATATAACACAGCTTTTGGCATGTACTGTACAAAAACACCTGCAGCAGTTGGAGATACCTGAGAGGTTTCTTACTAAGAAGATCAAGGGACTCCAGCACAAATCTTACACAGACCAAATAAAATTCCTGTCACTATACTCGGTATTGTATAGACTTCTTAGGGGAGACTTATGCTTGGCTTACAGTGCAATCTCTGACCCAAACCTAATGAATTTGCTGCATATCTGTAAATCAAATGGGACTAGAGTTACCTGTTCCAGGGAACAAAATATAGCCTAGAACTTGAATAGGACATGCTGGAGGAACAGTTTTATCTTCCAGAGACTGCCATGTCTTTGGAATAGACTGCCAATTCATGTGAAACCGAGCACCTCTATGAAACTATTGAAAAGGAACCTAGACGAGTGGATGGGGCACTGTAAATTCTTACCAGGCATAGCACCCACAACCTTCCTGGACATGGGCAGTCTTTACTAAATACAATCCTAAGTATTGAGTAGAGTATCTATGGTATTCATTGGGATGAGGATAAAACAGCTAACCTTGAAATGACCTCTGGGTTGAGTGCCTAATAACCTCCTATAATCCTAAGCCTACACAGCAGGCATTCCCAGGTGGTCTCCCATGCAAGTACTGACCAGGCCCAGCACAGCCTAGCTTCTGAGATCAGATGAGATCTGGCACCTTCACGGTGGTATGACCATAGGAGGATATTATTTGAATGAATATACACTCCAGTTGCCTGCTGTCAGATTGGAAGTCCTAACAATCTAGTTACAGAAACTGGAGAGCACACTACTTAACATAAGTGCCACAATACAAGTCTAATAGTTTTAGGTTCATCGGCAATTACCAGGCAACTGACCCCCAGAGGGCCTTTATTAAGCCCAGCCATGCTTCTCAAGGTTAGAATCAAACCCTGTAATTTGTGTCTGTGACATAGACACCTTAACTATTACACCCCCCCCAAAGATTATGTTAATCTCTTGGTTTAGGAGGCCCATGCCTTATCCGTTAGGCCACTGTCATTTATTTGATCATCAGATATGAATAGACGTTTTCATTACTTCTTTCTATGTATTTGAAATACAGTATTTAGCTTATATTCTGCTTTTTTTGGAATACGTTTTATCTGTACTTTGGATTTGTCCATTGAGACCAGGTCTTAGCTGAAAAGTTTTCTTATTCTCAGACCAGGCAACCTACCTGGTTAACAAACATAAAATAAATAAATCAATGTCTCTTCTAATACAGATGAAAAAAAATTTTATAGAGGATCATATATTTTGATGAACAAATGGTCGCAGTGAACCAAGGTATAATTGTACACACTTCATTGCAATTAGCTCCAACCTACAGCCTGGGGAGGGCAATGATGAGCCCATATTCATAACCTCATTGTAGTCAGCAAAAGGCAGGGACAATGTCACAAGACAAAAGTGTGTGGGGAATAAGGGAGAAGAACTGCCTGATCTTGACAACCTTATCTGAAAAAAGCATTTGGCTTCCTCACATTCAGATGAGGAAAATACTCTGTGATCAGTAAGACAAACAAGGCTGCAAAGCCCACTAACTGTTCAGAAGATGCAATACAAATCTCAACATAAATATGACTTCTTACATGAGATTCCTCAGACAGGTAATGTGCCCTTTTGCATAAGATTCCTCAGACAGGTATGTGTCTTCTTACATAAGATTCCTCAGACAGGTAATGTTCTGTCTTACATGAGATTCTTGTATGGAGAGTTCAGTAATGAGCACCCCAACTAAATTTGTTCTCAAGCTGACTCCTCTTCTTACTGCATTCCAACCACTATCCCAGTGTTTCTATCATCACAATCATACCATGACTCACAACTCACAGTAGATCAGGGGTGTACATCAACTAAGGTGACCCCATCCCATGCCAAGTCAAGAGTGTACTACACATCACAGCAAGTGAATCTGGGCTAGCAGCAGAGTGCCCATATAAGACACCACCACTGATGTTATACAAATCCATATCAATTACTACAACAGTAATAAGAATCACAGTAGGTGAGAAACCTAGACTAAAGTGAATTGGGTAATGTTCTGTCTGTGAGATATATTCTACCACCAAATCCTTTGTTTCTAGTTCAAGTTGAAACCAAGTTAAAATGCTGACCAGATTTATGGGTAGAAGTGGTAACTACCTAAATGAAAGAGAAATTCTTCTTGGCATCTAGCTGGCTAAATGGTGCACAAGGAGAAGTCTGCAGTTCAGTCCTATTCAAAAGACATGCTGAAAAATGTTGTTACTATGAGCATTCAACTGGCATAAACAGCACTGAAACTGATTTGCCTAGGGCCTTAAAGCATAAATATATATATATATATATATATATATATATATATATATATATATATATATATGTGTGTGTATAGCTGCAGCTGAATATGCCCAACAGTTTTCAAGTTGCCATTTATCCAGACATATGTAATAATTGAAAGATAGATTCAGTTTAAGATTTCAGTTTAACTCTAGTTTAAGTACCTAGTCTCTAACTAATTCCTATATCTGCTTTGCACCCACTGCATGAAATATCCTATATATAAATGTTCCTAGCTGAAAACTATTCATATGGAATGTTCTCATGTACATATTCTGTATTGCTTGTATAATATCTTTGATTTGAGAATGACTACTTGTGTACTGTTTTTTTTCACCAGTTGTATAAGCTGCCAATAATATGTACTAAATGTTTTTATCAATGTAAATTCTGTATTGTATGTGAAATGTCTTTGTATGTGGAGCTTTTCTCCCTGGGACTCCAATGAAAATGGGAACTTCTGGCCCAGCTGGACCATCCCGGTAAACAAATACAAATAAATAAATAAATAAAATAGATGGTATGGAACAAATACAAGGCAATAACTAGCTTGTTTTAGATTGATTGTATGTTAAATAACAAGGACATATTAGAGGTTGCAGGAGAGGAGGAACTGTTTTAAAGACAGATATGATAATCACTAAGTAGACAAGACTCATGCTTAAATGAATATTTGTCATTTGGCATAATGGTTAAAGTCTTTGCCTCCCAGGAACAAGATTTGATCCTGAACTCAGGCCAATGGCTCCGTGGAGTTTTCATGTTCTCCCAATGTCTTTAGGGGTTTCTCTTATTTCTCAAAAACATGCTAGGTGTTTTCATTTCAAACTCACCTAAGAATAGAGCTGTGAACAGCATCAGCACATACTATAGATGATATCCTATAGGGGGAAGAGTAGTATAGAGCAACCACTTTGGGCATCTGTTGTGGTGCACAATATCTTCATGATAGGAGAACACTGATCACAGATTGTGCACCCTGGCATGACTAGACATTCAACAGTGTAAAATATGCCCCTAGCTAATTTGGTCATGTTTCTTAATGTTGCAAAATGGGCATGGGTATTTCCCCTGTGATAAGCTGGTTGAGAACCTGTCATACTCAAACCCAGTGTATGTCCTCCATAAACCCCAGAAGCCCTGGTCAATAAGCTACTGGTCAGCCAGTGTCCAGTGCCCAGCTTGGGTTATCTGGGATACCTCTAATGAATGAAAAGTGGATGTAAAACCAACCAACCTGCCAAACATGAACTAAGAATTGCTACACTCAATGTAGGTTCACTGACAGGACAAAGCTTTTTAAGTCTATGACATGATGGTAAGAAGGAGGCTGGACATCCTGTGTGTGCGCAGGAGGCAAGATGGAAGGACAGTTCAGCAAAACCATTTGACTTGAGTGTCCAGAGTCTACTATGCAACAGGAGGACATGGTGTGGAAAGTTTGGTGAGATTAAGGCTTCAGAAGGCAGTGAGGTGTATCATCAGAATTATTGAGTGACTCCCAGCAATCAGATTCCAGCATGATGATAAGGCAGTATTCATAATCTCAGACTGTAGCCCACAGCAGGGTTGTGATTGAGTGGGAAAAGAGTGCAATCAGACAGCAGTTGCAGGATCTGCAAGATAAAGCAGGGCAACATGAATTTATGTTGATAATGTGTGACCTGAATGCACACACTGGGACTGACCAAACAGGATATGATGACTCCATGGGCCCACATGTTTGGGACAAAAGGAATAAAAGAGGAGAGGCCATTATAGAGTTCTGTCTGGCAAACGGCTTGATTGTAGTCAACACATGGTTCAGCAAGAGAGACCTTCATAAGATTACATAAAAAGTGGCCAACATGTCACTCAGGAGGATGAGGAGAAGGGAAGTCTGAATGAGAAGGTCAAAGCTAGAATCATACAGGCTGCAGCAAACTGGCATGGAATATCAGAGGTAATATTTGATAGAAGAATGACAAAAAATCTGGAAAGTGGGGTGTACAAAACAGTGGTGCAACTAGTACTACTGTAAGGTACTGAAACCTGGGCAGTAAAGGCTGAGTAGTTGAGGAATCTAGAGTTGATGAACATGCAGTGTTTGAGATTGGTGGTAGGATGCACACTGTGGAACAAATAAAGAAATGAAGACATTAGAGCAGAGTCCAAAGTAGTTCAAATTACAGATAAGGTCAAATGCATTACAGTGGTTTGATCACATGTGCAGAAAAACAAAAGACAATTTGTTGAAGAAGATTCAGGACAGAAAGGAAGAAGGCAAGAGGAAATGAGAGATGTCCAGCAAAAAATAGAATGGACTATGTAAGAGAAGAGCTGTGACAGTCAGGCATAACTGTTGAAGAGGGTATGAGAAAGGCATTGAATTGATATAGATGGTGACAGATGGCATGACACCCCAACACCATGTAGAAAATTGGAAAAAGGAGGTTGTTTATGATGATGATTTCTATAGAACCTCTTATATTCTGTCTTAGACCAAATCTTATTTTCTGGCTAAAACTGGTCAGTCTGATGATGATGGCCCATACTTAAATGGACATCATCCTAGTGTGCTGACAGGTATCACTAACTCATAAGCATGCCACCTTTTTCCTCACTAATGCCTTTTCACAGTCCCTTCTCTCTTACATGTCAAAGTGATTTATGGATTCGCCCAAACCAAGCCAAATGGGTGAAGAATGACCAAGAGAACCATAGGATCTAGACCTGATGAAGTTCTTTGACACTATACTTGCAGGCATTATTGATTGATTGACTTGTAACTCTGAATACAAAGCCTTATATTATGAGGTAGATAGCTAACTGGCTGTCTGACAGAACCCATGTAGTTAGAGTCACAGGTAACACTTCTGAAAAAAGTTTCCAGTGACATGCCACAGGGTTGAGGTTTTGCACCATTTACTATTTGGCACTCATGGCTTATGGTTAACAAAGCTAGCAGGCAGCTGTAAATTGGGTATTGTTCTTTGATCTTCAGCTGACAATTGGCATTAGAATAATGGTCTCAAATTAAATGAAAAAATATAGTATAGTTAATTTTGGAAAAAAAAAACAAACTTTCACTTACCATATAGGAGATGCACCCCTCCAATTATTCAGTTAGACAGTGTTGTTATGGAAATTGGCAGTCTTATTGAAAATTCCTTATAATTTGACCATCATGTCTCCATGGTAGTTGAGGCAGCCTTTTGTCTGGCTCATCTTATTTCCAAAGGTATCTCAGCTAAGTCCAAAGACGACTCGATTCTCCTTTGCTCACGTATTATCATACCCGTTATTGAATGTAACGCACTTTTGGCATGTATTTGTCTAAACATATTACGCAACCTGTGAGATCTCAGATATTCATAATTAAAAAGATCAGTGGCTTCAAAACTCTTAGTTATCAGGAACGCACTGCAGCCCTTTCTTTGTACTTGGTTTCTTACAGACTCTTTCATTGAGATCTGCATCTAGCTTTTTGAGCCATGAGCAATCCAACCCTATTTAACCTTCTATTCCTTTGTACAACTAATGGTACCTCATATATTCAGTAAAGGGAACTAAACCTTCTTAAGCAAATAGATAAGACATGTTGGTGTGATAGATTCAGATCCCAATAGACCCCTCACCTCTGGAGCAAACTTCCACTACATGTAGCACCCTTGCCACCTTCGAGGTAAACCTAGATACTTGGATAGATAGCCTCAAATTCTCCATCATCTATCTTGTTTTGCCTTCCTTGTGATTAGAGGGAACTCTTGAATAGTTTTTTTGGCTAGTTTTGAAGTAGTCTGCAGACTAATTGCCTAATACTTTTCTGTGAACCTATGGACCTAGGACTGGAAAGTCCCATAATACAGTAAAAGTAGGATATTAACACTGAAGTGCGTATTTTAAAATACAATATAATGCAGGTTTTATGCACTAGTAATAAATATAAACCAATTCAAAGGGAAACTATCTCTAAAGACAGATAGATAGATAGATAGATAGATAGATAGATAGATAGATAGATAGATAGATAGATAGATAAATAGATAGAATCCAGCAAACAGCTTATTGCAACACAACCTAACTGGCAGATTATATCAATGTGCTTATATACCTGCCACAGCTATTAACTTCAGATTCTAGATTGATGACAAGCAATTTAATATATTTCATCAAAGGGTTGATAAACCCAACTAAAATCCACATGGAACTCAGGGATCATTTTTCCAGATATTAAGATATGATCATCCACAAATCTTATGAAGACATTTCTTCAACACCACTTCAAATCTCTGCATGTAAAACAGGGGGAATATTTTATGCCTATCACACATTACTCAGAGTTAACACTAAGTGCTATGTAACATGTACCTCAACAAGTAATCAAAGCTATTAAGTGATTAAGTTGTTCCCTTTACTACAGGGTAACATCCTTCAATAAAAGAGTTCTTCATTTAACAAGGCAAAACTATTCCGTGCGCCACTAATAATGTAGAAACCTCTACAACATAATACTCCAAAGAGTAAATTCAGGAAATGCTTCCAAATTCTCAATAATGGAATATTCAGGAACTACCATAAGGCTAACTTCCTGCTATTAAGTGATAACCTGGGAAAATTTCAAGCCACAATAAACCCTGAGAACACTGTTGCCTGTGCAGAACTTTTCAGCTGTACCCATCAGGAAGAAGTACAGAACTAACTCAAAAAACAAGCCACCCTGGTGGAATCACAAAATTAATAGGCCCTATAACAGAAGGAAGAAAATCATGGCAAAAATTAGGAGGTGCAGCACCCATCAGGATAAAAACACTCACATCAAACTAAACAAACAACTCAGAGGACAAATAAACTGCACCACTGCCACATTTGAGGTAAATTTGGCCTCCCAGGTCAATGTCAACAAGAAGGCATTCATTAACTATATCCACAACTTCAAAGGCAATACACAATGGTGTGCAGAGTGTATTGTAAATAGAGCCACCTATAATGAGCCAGAAGATATAGCAAACCTATTGGTCAATAGAGTCCATCTTTACCACTCTCTCTCTCCTCAACCTTTCCTCAAGAAATACCATCAAATATAACTCCCCCTGCTATCACTAGAGAACAGGTCCTTAATGTTCTCCTAAGGGCAAGAACACTGTAGCAGTAGGCCCAGACAATATCCCAGGATGCCTTCTAAATAGCATGAACATGACCTATCAAGCCCTCTGGAACCAATATTTAAATGCAGCTTCCAAACAGGGTTTTTAACTTATGAATGGAGAACAGCAACAGTGATCCCTCTGCACAAAGGTGGGCCATCTGACCTTGAAAACTATAGACACATAAGTCTCACTAGTCTTGCATGTAAAGCCATGAAAAGAATTATCATAGAAATGATCAATAGTGATATAGTAAACCTGAAGACACTGGACCCAATCCAGTTTGGTTTTGTCAAAGGCAGGTCATGCCTACTCATAATGGTGGACTTCTTTGAGAAGGTCACCAAAGGAATGAATGAGGGTAAAATGATTCACACAGCCTACCATGACCTGGCCAAGGCATTTGACACAATACCCCACTCAGGCGTTGTTCATAAACTCAAGAGATTAGATACAAACCTGTATGTAACTCTGTGAGCAGACAACTGGCTAATAGACAGGACCCAGGAAGTTAGAATTGGAGAGTCCACCTCTACAAAGAGGCCAGTCATAAGTATAGCCCCTCAGGGATTGGTCCTTGGACAGCTTCTTTTTGGCACTTACTTCTCTGAAGTCAAAGCCAATGTCAATGATCTCTGGTTGACTAAATTTGAAGATGATTGCAGGAGCTGTCATTGAATCCTGTTCTCAAGGAAGGGCTGGCACAGACAAACAACTGGTGTCAGAGGCATATTGCTAAAACTAAATGCCAACAAATGCATAACAGTATCTTCCAGAAAGTCATCCACCCCTGGTAACTATCATATTGACAACACACCCCTTAGAGATGACCCAGTAGTCAGGGACTTAGGGACACACATAGACAGTAATCTAGCCTCTGACCATCATGTTTCTACAGTAGTGAAGAAATGATTCTATGTTGCTCAACTTATAAACAAAGGTATGGCATCTAATTCCAAGGAAATCATTGCTCCGCTGTATTCGACATTCATCAGATCTATCACTGAGTACAATAACCCCTTTAGTATGTACCTAACAAGGCATATCCAACAACTGGAACATCTACAGAGGTTTCCAACTAAAAGAATACAGGATGTCAGTAATGTGTCATATGCAGATGGCTTTAAGGCCCTATCCCTGTATGGCTTTTGAGGGGAGAGCTATGCCTGGCATACAGGGCATTGTCAAACCTCACTCTGGTGGACCTCCTGCATATCCACAAAACAAACAGCACCAGAATTACCCATTCCAAAGATTTAAACCTTACCTGGTATGTTTCCAAAGACTACCCTGTCTCTGGAACAAGCTCCCCATCCACGTGAAGCAGAGTTCCTCCCTTACCCAATTCAAGTGCAACCTGGACATTTGGATGGGGAACAGGACATTTATCCCTGGTTTGGCACCTATGTCTCTAATGCACATAAACAACCTGTAAATGTTTCATCTCCCAGGCCCCTGCTTATACATGTTTCATGTCCAAAGCCCCTGCTAACACTTATCAAGAGTACTAGAACTTGTCAGAGATTTGGGATACATGGCTAGGATTAAAAAGGCCCTTGTAGTCTTTAGCCTAGCAAACACAGTTCTTTGAAAATTTTAATGTCAAAAGTCCCAGAACAGAGAATTTGAGAGACACATCTGGATTCGAAATACAAAAAAAAAAAAAATGTTGAGGAAAAGAAATGGACATCCTCAGCCATAACTTCTCCTTTCAAATAGTCTTCTGTGGAAGATTTGGGAGCATTAATGGACTAATGCATCTACAGAGAGATTTCACCCACATTATCATTCCATAGGAATACGATCTTGAAATACACTTCTAGTTTATAATTGCTGTGAATCTCAAAAGAAAATAATAACACACATTCTGTCAGATTATAACACCAGCACCACTAAACATAGCCAAAAACAATGAATTCTGTCAGAGAACAGAAGTGTTTTTTACATGTGTAATCACAGACACTGTTCCATAGACTTTTGAGCTGTATCAGCCTAAGAACCATCACCAAAACAGTATAAATGCATTAGCAAGTTTCAAGTTTATTCCATAAGATGAGTTCTGCACCATAAGAAGTGTTCAAGTAAAAAGCATAAAGCTGTTAAAGCATATTAATAATCACTCAAATGGCCGCTATGAATGTGTACCACAGAGATGAACACACATTGTACATTAATGATAATGCTGCAGTGACAGTCAGCACTGCAAACATAATCTGTCTGAGCTGGAGTAAAAGGTGAATGTAAAAGATTCCACAGCACTTACTTAAAAGAGTGCAAGTTCTTTAAAATGTCTTATATCATTT
>NC_056726.1:201540730-201544254 GCF_019279795.1 Protopterus annectens | reverse complement strand
TAAAATATTGGGTAAAGTGTTGGCTTGCCTTATGGGCACTGTAGTTAAAGCTGCAAAGTGTGTGTCTGCACATGTTGTATTGGGTGTTGCTTTGGTGGAATGCTTTTGGGGTTGCTGAAGATTCATTTTGTAGTTTGCTGCAGTTTAAAATAAAAAAAAAATGGTTTATTTCATTTTTTTAGCTAAAATGTGAAGAAGAAGGGTCAGAGGCAGGGTGCACAGATCTGACCTGATAGGCTACTGAATTTCAGTTGCCTCAGGTACATGATTGTAGACTTTTTTTTTCTCTTCACTTGAAGATCAGAGGACATGGGATGCTGGTTTGTGAGATGGACACAGGGAATGGAATGAGCCAGCTGTGCATCTGCCTGAGGTACTCAGTGAGAAAGACTGAACACATTTTGCAATTAAGGCCCTGTAAGATCCATGGGGGGAGTAGTAATACCACATTAGGAATGGCTACTTTTGATCAATTACCAAGCAGTGTGTGATGCATGGGGATATATTGGCAGTGTACAAGATTCATAAATCTGGCATACTAGCTCACATTACTACCTTTTCTCTCATAATAGCACGCCTATTGGTCTGGTTGGTATGAAGAAAAATATTTTTTTCTTTTTTCTATTCTATTTAAGCATTTACTTAAGTAGTTATTCATGGTAAAATCTATTACTGAATACTAAACCACTTTTGCTTTGTTTTTTTCTCAACACCTCCTTTCTCTCTTTTTTTCTTGATTTCTTTCAGGTGATGCTGGATATCCACTGGAGCCATAAGTCATTACACCAGTGTGAAATCTAAGTGGAGCTGCAAAAGACATTTCTAACACAGCACTGTTCCATTGCCTGCATTTACATTTAGAGGGTCTTTGGCCTATTGAACACTCATTTTAGGTGCCTGGATGAGTATGCAGGTGCCCTTCTCTATAAAAAAGCTACTGCATGTTGCATTCAGCACATCATGTTCATGTGCCAGTCTAGTGTTGAAGTGACACATGTTGTCACTGCAGCTTACAGTTCCAATCCAACTACAACTAATGGTGACCAGCCTGCAGCAGTAGTATGGGACCACATGCTGCAGGCTTGTACATTGCATAGAGCTGCACAGGTAAAGAGGTATCATCTAGCCCAGAACATTTGAGTTATTGTTTCCTTTCTTGTAAAATAAAACACATGGATATATATATATATAGATATCTCATCAGTACACGCAGTGATATCTTTAGGCTGTGCTGGATGGAACATGGGGGTGGAATTCAATAAAACCTACACAGAGCAATTATCTGTGTAGGCATAATATTATGGCCCCAACATGGAACATGGCTGCCGAGTGATCCAGAAAACATGGCAGAGGGGCGTGCACGAGCGTGCAGGCACAAAAGTGTTCACAGAATGCAAATCACCCCATAAGCTGGTGAAAAACATGCAAATGAGGTTAATTTGTGATACAGTAAGCTGAAAAGCACCCATGTCAGCGCCATGTTGGTGTAAGAAATGTACTCAGACAGAAACCATGTACCAGACTGTAAATTTTAAAAAGGGGCTATAAAAATCTAAAAAAATGGTGGATATGGTACCATAGGCATACAAATAGCCAAAACTATGGCCAGTGAGTCCAAAAAGCAATGCAAATCATTAAAACATAATATATATTTTTAATACATACATTAAGTTTGCACAGCGCACAGCTATCTGCAAACATACCATTATGGAAAAAAAATTAAAAAGTGTAAAATAGTGAAAAGTAGACATTTACAAATATATTAAATTAAACTGCCCAGCATGCAGAGTATTACAATGGCAAGTGTCAGTGGTTGCTATGGAGGCAGGCCCTGGAGTAGTGAAGTATCCAGGGTATACTCAATTAGCTGTATATAAATAAGCTGGAGTTACTGAAGAGCAAAAAGGGATACAGTGTCCTCAAATACAACTGGTGGCAGGGTTAGAACCATGTAGGTAGTAGTGGAACAGGTAGCTGACATCAAAAGGTGTGTCACACTAAGATAAAGTGGATTGGAGCTCAGCTGCACCTGTTTGCACTCATCTAAGCACTGCTAAGCGAGGGGGTGTCTGATGCTGCTGAGCCATGTTTAGCCCCGCTGTGTACATCTTAGTTGGTTTAAGAAAAGTTGAGCATGCGCATCGTTAGGGGAGTGTCAAAACTGCTGAGCACTTTTACACTAGCACTATGGGTTTGTGCAGTGCACTGCACTGCTTAGCAGTGAAAGAATTAGAAAAAAAAATAGCAAGGGATAGCCAATCAGGTAGAAATAACTTTTAAGTCCTGTTCAACAGACACTGGCCCATTCAAACCTCAATGATATACCTATCAGGTGGAATGCAGCATAATGTGCCAATCACACAGGCTGCAACTGCAGCACACCACTATAAAGTATGCATACACCCTACAGTCTGATCTTCCCACATACTCTGCACCATTGGAGTACACACTTGGGAATTTTAACTGGCAAAATGCTAGGGGGCTGCTGCTGCTCTGCTACAACTGTATGTGTTTGAGACTGAGGTCAGTGAAGATGATGATGCTGACAATAGGCCCAGACTGAGAAGGAGAAGAGTGTTCAGGCCTAGGGTAACCTTCCAGGTGCTACATGAGCTGGAGATTGTAGAGCACTACAAGGTGTACAGGGACATACTACAAGAACTCACTGAGCTCTGCTGCGCTCAACTCAGACCCAGAGCCAAGAGAGGGGGAATGCATCCCAGTGGAAACAAAGGTATGTGTAGCCCTTAGAATATTAGCTACAGGTACTTTTCAAAGACCATGGGGATCTCACAGGCATCTGCATCCAGAGTACTCCACCAATGCCTGGATGCATGCAAGCACATGCCAGTGAGCACATTTATTTACCCCGAATCCCCTGAGGAGAGGGACAGCAATACATGTCACTTCCACTATGTAGCACACTACCCTGAGGCACTGGGTGCCATAGATTGCACTCATAAGCACATCAAAGCACCACCCAGTGAAGAGGATAGGGTCTATATCAACCGCAAGGGGTGTCACTCCATCAACTGCCAGGTTGTGTGCAATGTCCAGGGCATTATCATGAATGTGTGTGCTGGCAGCCCTGGCAGCTATCATGACTCCCACATCTGGCATGCCTCACAGCTGTACTAGACGTTTGCCAGGGGGGACATCCCATACGGTCATCTAGTGGGGGATGCTGGCTATGCACTGGAGCCGTGGATGATGACACTCATCAGAAATACACACACACCTACTGAAGAATGCCATAATGAGGCACACACACAAACTAGGAGCATCATAATGCATGTGTTTGGGCTGCTCAAGTCATGGTTCCGCTGCCTTAATATATCTGGTGGATCCCTGCAGTACTCTCCAGCCACATGTGCACACATGTTCACAGTATGTGCTATGATACACAATATGATCCTGTGGAAATCGCTGCGGCAGGAACATCACAGGGAAGGGACACACAGCTCCCCACCAGTGCCAAGGGCCCCACAGCCACAGGAGGAATTGGAGGAGGAATCTCCTGAGCC
>NC_056726.1:201493230-201535730 GCF_019279795.1 Protopterus annectens | reverse complement strand
GGGTATCCTCCTTGTTGGTGTCCAACATCTGCAGTGCACAGATGTTTGCAGAATGTGTACATGTTCCTGATATATGTACACCCTCTGCCAGACAAATGTGGATGTCTGGAAAACAGTTGGACAATATCCATTGGTTGTTTCTAGACTGTAGGGAATCTGGCTGTCAGAGGCCAGACACCTCAGGTTATGGTACTTTAATATCTGGTACTGTATTCATTCCCTCACGTTGCACGCTGAATATGTACACTCAGTTGCTGAGCTGGATCCTGTGTCACCCACTACTACTGGCTATAACCTGCTGTCCTGCTCTAGGGGGGTCAACAGGTATGCTAGCCATAGCCCTCAGGTGATGATATACAGATGTTTGTGCACATAGATCTAGCCAGAGTATGTCAGGAACAGTCAGGGACACCTGGACAATATTTGAGCTATGCTTGTGTGACATTCACAGAGTAAGAGGAGCAGACTGACAGTACATCATGTAATATGGCAGCTGTATCCATGGTTCCCTATTATGTTGTTGAACTTTTAAAAGTTCAAACGCCATATGTTTGAACTTTTAAAAGTTTGAATGTGTTAACAGAGAGCTCCACTCAGTACGAAAAGGGAAGAATTCCCTTTACTGCACTGTAGTGCCCTCTCAAAGTTGGTATATTTAAAGAGCGGGGCATGTGGGGGATGCAGCTCCACATGGGAGGTGCAAGGGTCTTGCCCCTCTTCTTACAACTGTTGGGTAGGTTATTTGTGTTTTTTTTTTTTTTTTTTTTTGTCGTTTTCAAAATTTTAAAAGTTCGAACATATGGTTTCGACCATATAGCGTTCAAACTTTTAAAGTTTCAATATCATAATATGAGTGCATATCTGTCACTACTGACAGTCACTATTGTCTAATGCACAATCCAGTTGTATTCATACATGAGCTGACCATTGCTGGGGGACTCAGGGGCCAGAGCTGTGATCTATGTCACAGCAGACAGAGCCAAAAGGGAAGCCTGTAGCTGTTGGACAGCTGACTAACAGTGAGATGTAATTCCAGGATATTTACCATAGCCCTCTACTGTTGCAATGTATATTTCCCATGCCTGCATCCCTCAACTGCTTCTGATTACATGGGGAATACTATAACATACCTGGTATAGTGCTGTACACCTTTATGTGCAGAAATCCTGTGGTAAAACGCTAGGATAGCACAGTCTGTCATCATAGAGAAAGTCACATACCTGTCTATGATAAGCAGTAGCTTGCCTTTTGTAGGTAATGCTCATGAGCAGCTGATTGCCAGTGCACCAATCTGTGGCTCAGACTTGCTAATTGCATTCATAACAGCCAGGTTGCATTTTCATTAGCCAAAGTCATGGCAACACAGTGCTGCATTTGATGCCTTCATGTAGGCCGTGACCCTTTTTCTTGCCTGTGAGAAGGACATTATTGAGGTATGGGGACTACAGCATCACAGAGGATAGGTTGAAATACTGTCCACAGTTTGGATTTATGTGGTATGTCCACAGTTTTGCATGCTATGTTTGGCCATTTTGAACAGACTTTCTGATTATGTGGCAGTTTACTGTTTAATAATGTTTGTTGAGGTCAATAAGGAGACAGACAGATGTGAGTGTCATACATTATTTGCATAAGAATATGCATGCTTTCGCTGTAGCTGCTGGACTATCAGCTGTGTATGTTTGTAGAGAAAGACTTTGACACATGTCCCTGTCACTTGACCATTCCCTCCCTCCCCTTTATATATGGGTGTTGCGTGGATTCCAAGTTCTAGGTGTTTGGGAGGTATGGTAGATCTGTAGCAGGTAGCTGAACATACTGATGCAGCTGTTGCATTCTGCCCAGGAGCCATACTGCGGATTGCGAGCATATTGTGGGACAGCAAGCTATATATGTGAGTGAGGGAGCAGTGTCAGCTCTGTTGTCACAGCATAGACAGGGTGGAGTACTCATAACAGTCCAGGTGAGCCATGTGCTTCTGGTATATGTGTTATGTAATAGTGTCATCCAGAGAGTGGCAGGCAACATTTAGGACACATATACATATTTGTGAAGTATGTCCCAACCTACAGGCCTTTGAGGTGCTAATATGGGTGGCAGTGACTGCAGTAGCAGAAATAAGTTCTGCTTAAAATTGCATGGCTCAGTCATTTAATTGTTCCAACAACCATGTACCTGACATGCAACACACTTGAATGGAAGCCAGGACTGTGGGTGGAAAAATGTAACAGATCGAGCTCTAGATTACTGATCCTACAGACATTGCCAACATACCAGTGCAAACTTCTCCCCCCCCCAAGGAGATATCTATACCACCAGTGCAGCCCCCAAACCCCAACGCCCAAGCAAGTGATGAGCTCTGCTCTCCAAAAAAAAACACAGCATCCATGACCTGGGTGTCCCCGTGTCGTGTGCTCCCACACGAACCAACGAGGAGGAATTAAAGCCAGCTGGAGCTGTTTACCATCATCTTTACCTCTGGATACCTCACGTGCCAGGGGAGTGGCACTTCTGGGTCCCCACCCACCACACAAGGCGGTGCTCCCGACCCTGGAACAGGAGTTTGCAGACTTTGGATCCATCCAGTTTGGCTTTTGTCAAAGGGAGATTCATACCTCTAAACTTGGTTGTTTTTTTTTTGTCAGTCAAAGCCATTGATGAGGAAAGAAAGTCAGTCCATACAGCCGGTATCATTGAAAAACTCATCAGCTTAAATGTTAACCCATACATCACAAGATAACTGGTGCCAGAGCCATGGCCCTAAGTTAAATGCCAAAAAAATGCAGTCATACCCTTAAAAAAAAACAAGGTTACCCCTAGCTACCAAATAGGTGGAAGTTATCAGGGACCTGGGGACCCAGGTTGATAGTAGTCTGTCATTAGCCTAGTATGAACCTATGAACCTATGAGTCAGTACTATAGCAGGTGTATTACACAGGATTGGCATGAACATGTGTGATCGGTTGTGTATGACATGTGACACTGAACTGTCTGTCATGATTTCATAATCTCAATGTGTACTGACTTGCCAGTATGTCAGTACACAGCATAGGTTGTGTGACAAGTGTGCCAAATGTAGGTGGCACAACTGTGGACATTCTGCAACAGTCTGCAGTTGTCATCTCTACCTGATATCCTAGGCCTCACAATCATCCATCAGCATTTATATGTCTGTGTACTAGTTTGGTGTATGTATCACAGTCCCAAGTACATTGTCATTTTTTACCATTATATGGACAAGCAGAGTGCCACTGGCAATAAGGATATGTTTATGGAAACACCTGTTACTCCTCTGTTCTGAGTGGCCTGGTGGACTAATGCACTGCACTGTAGTTAGTAGGATCTTGGCTTTAAAACATGGCATAGCTGCCTATTTTTCTGCTGTGTATAACTGTTAATCAGGATAAGTTTATGGGAGCACCTGTTAGCTTTCAAAGCTGAGTGTCCAAGTGTGCTATGCATTGTGCTGTAGTTAACAGGGTCATGACTTTGAACCCTGGCAGGGGCTGAATAGTTTTCTGTTGTGAATAACTGATAAACAGGATAAGTTTATGGAAACAGCTGCTAGTCTTCAAAGCTGAGTGACCTAGTGGGCTAATGCACTATGTCAGAGTTAGTAGGGTCACGGAATTGAGACATGCCAGGCTGGTAAATTTTGCTGATGTGCAGAACAGTGTCAGGAAGAGAGAAGATGATTAAAGCAGTTTTAAGCAGCTCTAAGTGGGTTTTCATGGGTTTGCACAACATGCTAAGATGCAGCACAGCACTTAGCCCTGCTTAAACCTGTACTATTTCCAAAAAATAAAAAAAGGGTGCTAGGAAAGTGGTGAAATGGGGGCAAGGAGGGGAAAAACAGTATGAAAGACAGGGATGTGCAGGACGGGTGTGGGAAAGGACAATAGTTCTCCATTTCTTGTACAGCAACAGCTTCCCGTTTTGTGGATAGTTTGGAATTTGGAGCCTCACATCCCAGAGGGAGGTGGGTGGGCGACATAACTTTGTTGATTAATTGCTGTGATGATTGATTGATGGCAGTGTAGGTGTGGGCAAAATGGAGAGCTTTGTATGGGCTGATATTTTTTTTGGCAGGACAGATGCCCATTTTTTTTAAGGAGAGAGTGGAATGTTGGGGAAGGGATATAGGTATGCGTGGGAAGGTAAGTTGGGTAGGAGGGGTAGCATTTGCACAGAGACAAGACAGACAAGATGGCAGACAGGGGCGGTGTATGACACATGAAGAGGGTAAACACTTTGGATGGGAATGGTATTGTGGAATCAGAGGACCAAGTGCCCCCAGATGGCAGCAGTGGGACTGAGCTCCCCATCAATGGGCAGTCTTCCACTGCTCTTTCATGGCCGTGAAGTTGGCTGTGCTGGGGTTGGGTGTCGGGCCAACCTGCCCCTCCAGGTGCTCCATTCTGCCCTCAATCTGGTGCAGTCAATTGTCCATATCACACTGGAGAATCCTATGCACCATCCCTGGGATCTGTTGCAAGGTGACCACTCCATTTCCATGCCTGAACCCAGGGGGGAGATAGGCCCTGTCCCTTGCGGTGATTCCACCCATGGGTGGTGCAGAACCAGAGGTGGGGCAGAGGTGTTGAGGTTTTTTTCAAAGTCCATAGGTTAGTCATGCACAGCACATTTAAATGTTAGTTATAACAGCATGCATGGGTGTTCCAATTAACTCAGAACAATAAAATTGCATAGCATACAAAACGCAACAATAAATGAGATAACAGTCAGTATTGTAACGGCATTCCAGTAACAGTTATGGCAAAAGGCCAACAATATTGGTATTTCAACAAGGTATGTTAGTATGCAACCATTGTTATATGCAACAATAATAAAACACAAGGCCCAACATAAGGTTTTGAGAACAGCATATGTGAAATGGAAACCATGACCGTAGTATAACAATAATAATATTTGTGATGCAGATAAGAGTTGATAGGAGAGAGAGAGAGAGACATTCCATTAGCAACAGTATAGGCTTATATTTATTGCAACAGTACTGTTCTATACTCTACAGGTCTGCACTCACTTTTATGTCTACAAGTACCCTATATCTTCTGTAATATGTACATACCTCTCAAGCTAGCCACATGGGACAGTATGGGCCAAGCTGTAACACCTACAGGTACACAACTACAGGGGACTATTACATGTCAGGGGAACATATATGACTACCAAGGAGTACTGTGCACTGATGTTGTGTGAGTGAGCTACTGACATACTTCAACTCAATGTTAAATCTGTGCCCAAGGGTTTTGAAAACAGTGATCACTATCCATGACAGAGTGACACTTGAGAGACATGTATCGTACATAGTACAGAGAGTTTACACATATCCTGCCATCCTTGACAGGCATTGGGTTAGATTATCAGCAGACATTCACAGATGCACCAGGCATATAGCCGTAACAATAAACAGTTTTGTCTTATTAACTTGGAATAGTACTGTACTTGCAAACATTTAATTTAGTGAAGTCTTATCACCTTACAGAGCAATGCTGTTTACACACGAGTACATCTGGACACACAAATTAGTATACCATTAGAACAGCTACTACAAACAATTTATTTACCTGTAATTCTTGTACGGAGAACATCTGTTAACAATACATAACTGTTTCTATACATATTCAGTAATACTTGTCTATTTCTATAAATATACAGTAATACTTGCCCCTTTATTTGAACCCCAGTCTGTTTGTGGGAAAATGAACACCATACATATCTTCTAGCAAACTGAACTACTGAGCCACGGCAGTGTGTTGATTGACTGATATGTGCCTAGAGCTTACCTGGTAATGTAGGTAGAGTGTCACACAAGACGGCAGTGACACTTGAATACACATGCATGGAATGCATGCATGACAGAGATAGTAGGTGAACTGTGTATTACTACTTGGAATGCAGGTGTACACATTTAACCACTAGTGGATGGGAATATGTGTGATGTGTATTGACCATACTGGGGTGCTCTGTTGGTTAGCTGACCCATATACAGTTGCAGATAGTATATTTGCAGTCTATAGCTATTACAGTTTCATACTTGCCTGCATCAGCATAACTGTGTTCGGGAATGCATATAGCTGAAATGCAAAGGTTAACACAAGACAATCCTGAGGGAAGCACACTATAATACCTTACACATTACTATTCAAGTTTCAGAGTTTGTAGTGCAGAACAAATATCATAGTGCAGTAAATCTTGTACTACAGCTCCACATCTACACTCTAGCAAAACAGTTCTTTATTGGCCAACCTTCAGTCACTTCATGGTATTATAACCATGTTTACTTCACAGCACTTGTAATACTCAATTTCTTGACCAACAGCCCAAAATACACACACTATTTGGCACAACAAACCTTTATTGAGGGTGACATGAAACAGCTAACAGTCTTTTTATTCTTGAACACTTTACATAATGCATGCATTGAAAGACAGCTGTTATTCCACAATGTATGCATTACTAACTTTATTTCCTTATCAATTCTAACTGCAGGTGTACCATATTTCCTGAAAATATGAATGCAGATGATTTATTCCCTTCACATTATGAATCCAGTTGTACTTTATTACCAGAGCATCATTATTAATACAGTATACACGTGTTATTAGTTAACATTATTAATGCAGTATAAATTGCTTTCCTTAACATTATCAGGTTTCATGCTTTCATGTATATTGAACTGCACCTGGCATTATTCACTTATATCACAACAGGTCTATGAACACATTCATTGAATTACAGTCAAAACAGAATATACCTACTGGCAGTTACTACTGTACTCTTTCTTAATTATATTACTATATATTGCAGGATATATATGTACTTACCGCACTCTTGCACAACCTGGCCAGGCACCCTGCATGGGCTTCCAGGTTGTGAGCTCTCTCCTCTGCAGCTGTGGGGAGAAAAGCACACCATTATTTATATCTGCCTATCAGATATTCATACTAGGCTTTGGTAAATCAATGCTTTCTATACTTATAAACTTGTGGGACATTGTCATCCCAAGCATCTTGGAACTACTCGATCAAGAGTTCCCCCTTCCTATGTTTCAGGTAGTCATAGTGGTGATGCACCTGCTCACCAGTGTGGGAGATGCCAGTTGCAGTGATGAGGTTATGTGCCAGCTGGTCCCAGGCCACTGACTTGTATTTGGACCCCTGGTACTGGCCCTGCAGCAGCTGGATGTCATCACCTTTTATGAGGAGACCATCCATGACCCTGGACTCCAACATGCCCCACTGCTGTGCCCAAAAGCGTGCACCCTTTCCAACTCCTGCCATAGCTCCTGCACGGATCAAACTGTAACAGGTTCTGGCTGCATTCCTGCTCAAATTCAGCTTAAATAAGGTTGTTTTCCCACACTTTGCCACCCTTGGACCATTTTTTAAAAATGGTAAGGGAAGCTTAGCACCATGCAGACCTGTTAAGCTTAACCAAGCAATGCTTAAATTGACAAATGCTTAGCAATGCCCAAACCAGCTAAGCAGAGCTGCACATTGTTAAGTACTGCTAAAATGGGTCCTGTTTAAGCATTTCTTGGCTTGGCTTAGCAATGCTTAGCAGAGCTTAGCTACGGGCAAACCAGAGTTTTTTTTTTTAAATAAAAAAAAATATTGAAATGAATTGTTCATTAATGATATTTTATTATTATGCATATCTATTTTACTTTTTATCTCCTAACCTTATGCATTTTAATTATATTATCTTGGAGTGTGACTTTAATGTATTAGACACTTTTGTGTAACTGGGGCTTTTATCCTTGGGTCTCCACTGAAAATGGGCTTCTGGTCCAGCTGGACTAACCTGGTTAACAAATGTCAATGTATACATAATTAAAAATATATATTTTATAATATTTCCCTATCGAATGTAAAAGCTGTAGAGTTTGTCTGTGTATTCAAACCATGCATCTACTGCACACAAGGCCGTGATTCTAACCATTCAGCTACCGAGGATATGGTGATTGCAGCTATAGATTTCTCTATAGCTCACAGTTATGTTTAAGCACTGCTGAGCACTGCACCTTGCAAACCTACTTAGCTATGCTTAAACCTGACCTTTTCGAAATAATTCATTGCAACCGGTTTCTATTTTAAAATGTCTGGCATGTGTCAATTGCTAAGCGCTGTGCCACTCAAACACACACAAAAAAATTTAAACATGTTTAACTTTATTATTTAAGTGCCATCTGGCACTATAACAGTGCAAGGGGTGTGTTACTCATCTCTGGACACTGTAACACACCACCTACACTGATTCTGTAACCGTGTTACATGGCTTTCTCTTAGAAGCATGCCTTCATTAATATGCAAATTGCACTGCAGAGGGAGGTACCACAGACACAGCCATAGTATACTCCATGTAGGACTTACAATATTCCTACATGGAGTTTATTAAATCTGGGGTATGGTCTTCTGTCACTGTTCATTTCACATTCTCTGTCATCCTTAAACAATATACATTTTTTTTATTTCAAAACAGGTACTAATATTACAGTTTGTAAAAGTCATGCATGAGTGGTCACTGAATCCATTTCATTGATGTCACAAGGCATCACATTTTAACTGTTTAACACAGTACATTCTGTTGAGGTGGGGAGTTTTTTAAGTATTCATGTAAGGAATGTCTTCAATTGGTACAATTAATAAAAAAATATTTCAGTATTTAACATGAGTTCATACCTTGCAATTGAATGAAAACATATCATATTGCATTTTATATTACACAATGTTTTCAGATGACTTAATGTATGTTAGGGTACTCCATATCAGTTTACTTCATTTTGTCATACATAATTAATTTGTGGTCTCAGAGACAAAAAAGCATCATCATTTGTGCAGTGTCAAGGGGAAAGTGGCAGCAGTGTTTGTTTACATGGCAGGATATTCATTTTAATCTTTAATTTTTTTATCAGTGTTTTCCTAAATATGTGTGTATTACTACTTTTAATTTGAAGGCAATAGTCAGCTGTAACAATGATAATGCATAGAACTTTAATAGTGTTAATCACTGCAATCTTATGTTATGCCATACAGCTTTCTTTCCACAGTTCCATTAGGGTTTAAGCAGCACCATCACAGGAATGAAATGCATACCGTTGAAAAGGATCTTAAGATTCCTTTATCTTTTTTTAAACTTCATTTAAAAATGTAGTTCTCTTTGGGTTAAACATTGACATATATATTTGTGAAAGTCAAATGATAAGAAACAGAAATGTCACATTTGAATCATTGGATGCCAACTGTGTCATATACAGCTCCTAAATATAGGCTGGTTAATGGTGCAAGTGATTTTGGAGAGAGATTCTCATAAGAGCTAGATGGAGAGTTGGTCTGATGTTGTGACTTACTTGATGCAAGTGATGCTGCGAATGCTGATCTGAGAGTTATGCATGTCTATAGTTACCTTTGATGAATCTTTCATGGCATTTGTTTCATCTATCCCAGTATATGTCTGTAAACAAGATTTAATTACTTAGAATCTGTTGGAACTGCAAACTTTAAGTCTTTATTTGCTTCTACCATTGATTCTTTTTGTTCTATTGTATTTAGTGATACCATAATCTTATCACTAAAAGCATCTTTCCATCATTTAAATTTCAGCCTCAGTTCCCTCAATACACTTATCAGTTACCAGGTAGTGTGTGATGCATGGAGGTATCTTGGCAGTGCACAAGATTACCAAATCTGGCATACTAGCTCACATTACTACCTTTTCTCACATGATAGCTTGTTCTACTCTTTGTTCCCCACCTTCATCCTCAAAATAACACTCAAATCAAAGATGCTATTAACATCATCATTTTGTACAGGATGGTCTGTAAGTAGACTTAGAGTACTCCTTCTCCCCACACTAGTCATATTACCTTAAATCACATGAATTAATTATATTATGGCCCAGATTCTAAAAGAGTTGCACTCAGTATAAGTCTGCCCTGATTATGAAAGACCTGCTCTGAGTATAAGTGACTTGGTTTGGTATAAGGCAAATCTATAAACAGGCTTATGCCAGATTCAAAACACCTGATCTTAGTGAAAGTGGTCACTTACAATGAGAGCAAGTTTTTGGAATCAGTCCCTATGTAATTTTCCACAATACTAGCATGCATTTGGCTGCTTGGAGTATGTCAAAGTACCCCTACAACTGAAAAAATTGACACTTTGCAGGTGAATAACTTGATTATCTTCTTGTTCATGTTCATAGATTAGTACTAAGCTAACTGCCCTTGCAAGCCATTTTAAGCCTAGCAAATTATCCCTTGTGAGACTCAAACGCTGCACCTTGTGTTTGTAAGGCAAATATCTTAACCATTAGACCACCCTCTCAACCCAAAACATAGTACATTCATTTACAGACATATTCTGCCTGTTATGGACTCGAACCCAGGACCTACTACATATAAGACCATAACTTACCCATGTAGCAAGTTGGATGTTCTGGTTAAAAATATATTGTAAGTTCCAGTCCTTCAGTCTGTTGACCACTGGGGTCAAGAAGTTTTTTCCAATAATATTGTCCACTGTATCTTGCATAAATAACTGAATGTCTTCTTCAGTCAAAACATCTGTCATAAATTATATAAATATTCTCGTAATTATTTTTTAACAGTCACATTCACAGCTATATTATTTTCTCATAGCTTTGCCTAGTACGTTTATTGGATTAAAATAAAATTGCCCCTCCCAGATATACAGACATATGAAATATGACTAAAAACAGCACTGCACTTATAAGGATTTTATAGTTTTTATCTGTGCAGAGGAAACAACTAAATGGCTTATAACAAAATCAGAAGCAGGATGTTTATCTGCCCCAGAGCCCAATATATTTGAAAGTCTTAGCATTAATCTTTTCAGTGTAAAAATGCTACTTGTCTTACTCATTCTACTTCATTATTCTTTCTACAACTTGCAGTTACTGCATCTTGCTTTCCTGTAGCCAACCTGGTAATATTCAAATAGTACTCATTTTGTATCTCCTTCTCATATTGTTTTACCTCACACTTCTGTCATTCGTGTATTGCATCATCTGACCTTTCACCCTTATCATTCTTTAGTATCTGCTGATCTGATGTTATCCATGTCATTATTCATTACCATAGGGTCTAGGATCCAATATCGAATCCAAGCCGGCAACTTACAACAGACAGATCCAAGGCTGTAGCTTCTCCCTCTCCCATAATTCTCTGCTGCACTCTAACCCTCAGATCTATTTTGCCACTGTTTAGTACAGATGTAAACCTTGGCTCATGCTTCAGATAAGTGCTTACTTTTAGTCTTTACTGTGTTGATTGGCTAGTTAGTGGGTTTAGCTTGTAGTTTATCTTGTAGTTTAGTAGTGCATTTGTTGTTCAGTGTGGTAGTTACATCCCCTCCCTTAAATTTGTTTAGCTTATAGTTTGTTGCTCTTGTGGGTGTTTTGGCTCCTTTTTTTGTAGTTAACCATTAGTGCTTTAATAGTAGTTTTTTTCCTGTAGTGGTAGTGTTGTTCTTGTCTGCCTGATGTCTGATAAGCCTTCAGGTTTTAAAAAGTGCTCCTCATATGGTTGGAAGATGCCTAATTTTGACTATCATGAGGAGTGCTTGTATTGCTTCGGAGAGCCACACCTGGAGGCTGAATGGGCATTTGTGCCACATTTAACCCCAGGGCTTTGGTGGAGTGTGGCACAAACTTATTTTGCAAGGGATGGGTCACAGGTGACCTTTTGTTTCCTCCTCCAAGGCTTCCTCTTTGAATCCTAAGAGGAAGACCCCTTCATTGCCTTCTCTGCCCCCAAAGAAAATGGGCTGTCAGATCCTAGGTCCTTGGATCTGATCCCAACCTGTTGCAACTCAGACTTGAGATCTTCAGATCCAGGAGCTGCAGAGTCTTCCAGATCCAATGCTTCCTTAGACCAGAGGCCTTTAGATCTGGCTAAGGTTAGGCCAGCCTCAGATCTGACCAGTTCATCAGATCCGATTGCTATTTTGAGTCAGCCATTGGATCCAACAGGCCTTTCAGATCTGATTATTATTGAAGAGGAAGTGTTGCCTTCTTCCTCCAGACATGTAGGCCAGTCATCTCCTGGGTCTTGGAGCTACAATCTGAAGGAGGCACCTTGTAAGTAAAAGTGCAAGAGGAGGCACTTGGACTCTACTTTGGAGTCCCTCACTGAGGACATGGACCTCGATAAAGGAAACGGGTCCCCTAGATCTCTGCCCAATGATGTCTCTTTCTGACACATCCTTGAGATCTTGAAGCAGAAGGGTGGATGGTCTCCCCAACCCTGTCTTCGAAAGAATCGATGTTTCTGAAGGCCTTTGGGATGGGCCTGTCTAAGCCCTCCTGTGGGCAGCCCCTTTTAGAGCAAAGGAGTTCTGGTCAATGCCATTGTGGTTGATGCTGCCACAAAAAAGCAGCTGGCTCCTTGGTCCATCCCCTGAACAGGGAGTCCTGGGTGATAGACTGTCATGGGAAGCATGTGTATGTCTCAGCTACCTTTGGAGTGAGGACAGTCAATTACTTGGCACACTTTACCCACCTCCAAAAGGATTTGATTAAAGAACTATCCACTTCCCTTATAGAGTTATTGCCAGTGGAGGACTTCAAGAAGGTGTCTCTCAAGCTTTCTACTCTTATGTCCGTAGCTATCTCTCATGTGGCAGGTACCAGCATAGCTATATAGTGTCATGCTTGGTTACACTTATGCTGGTTTGTGGACCCCTTCAAAACATCCTTTACCAACATACCTTTTGATGAGTTTACCCTCTTTGGTCCCTCAGTTAAGAACACATTGACCCGCAGTGAGCAGGAAGGGAAGACTTTGTCTGTGGTCGGGATCAAACTTTCTACTCCTCGGAGGTCCTTCTCCAAAACCCAGCAAGGCACTAGGAAAATGTGGTTCCCAAAGGCACAGTCTCCCTTTCAGGGATGTATCCTCTTCTAGAGGCAGGAGGAGAGGTTTCAATGGATGGTCACTGCATTGTCCATTCTGCCTCTCTTATGCAAGAACAACTGGATGTGCTCCATGGATCTCCAGGATATCTACTATCACATCAAGATAGACAGGCATTCCAGGAAGCATCTTTGCATTCAGTTAGCAGCCAATCACTACCAGTTCAGAGCCCTACCCTTCAGTCTCACCACAGCCCCCTGGGTGTTTATGAAATGCAAGGCAATTGTAGTATCTCACCTGTGGCTGCAGGGTTTTCAGGTCTTTCCATACATTGAGGATCAGCTCCTCATGGCACCATCAAGGCATCGAGTGTCACAAGCAATCCATCATGTTCTTATTCTTTTTCATCAGTTGGGGATTACTGTCAATTGTTCAAAATTGCATCTAGTCCACACTCAACAACTGAAGTTCACAGTAGTCCAGCTAGACTCCATCTTAGAGATTGCAGCATTGCTCTATGCAGAGTTCAGTTGATCTGGGAGCAGGTCAGACTGATCTTAGACCTTTCACACCCCCAGGTTCACTTCCCTAGGCTCCATGGCTGCAGCCGCTCATCTAGTTCCAGTGGCAAGGTACCATATGCAGGTATTGCAATGGACCCTGGTTATACCTCTCAACCTGGAATCATAAAAAATCTGGACACAGGCCCATGAAAAATAGGTATACATCTGTAAGATAATTAATGTAACATTTGCATACATAATTATGTAAGTCTACCCACTCCAATGGAATTGTGGGATACCAACTTTCAAATGCAAACTGAAGAACAGACAACCAAAATATGGCCCTAGAGTCCCCCTGCAGCCATTCCAATGTCCAATTATGTGTCTATTTCATCCCATTTACCATAATATTGTAGTCTGCATACTGCCTTACTTCCACAATGAATATATGGATTTAATTTAAAACTTTTATTTTACATTTTATAGCACAAACACTAAGAGACATCTGCTAAACAAAGCAATGCAGTCTCACAATGAAAATAGATTTAGCATTAAAACTTCTCTGCCCTTGAAACTCACATTCATTGAAACAGCATTGAAACCTACATTCAAAGAAAATGTATCTGGCCAGTGGTGGATAAAGATTACCTTTGGGCTATTTTCAAATCATAGGTCCCTTGCACATAAAACATACATGTGTTCTTTGGTACACCTTCCTGACTGTATTAAATTATATTCCTTGTATAATACAGCACACTTGTTAGAGTGCGCTTTAAATTTATTGTTTTAAACATTTTTCCAGTAAACAATGAAAATAAATGTATAACTACCCAGTTCAGAACATTTGCATCATAAAAGTCTACTCAAACTTCTGCAATCCACCAGTATCAGTCAATATGCACAATTTCTGCAGAAGTAAAAAAGTCATCTAATTCCACATTGGAAAGCAAAATCACACACACCCACAAACCTAAATCTGCTGGAAAGCAAAATCACACACACCTAAATCTGCTGGAAAGCCATACAAATCACACACCCACACACCTAAATCTGCTGGAAAGCCATAGAAATCACACACACCTAAATCTGCTGGAAAGCCATACAAATCACCCACACCTAAATCTGCTGGAAAGCAATTCCCATTTCCATTCCAGTACAAATGCTGTGCATACAAATAAAATGGAGCTTTTCTCCTCGGGTCTCTGCTGAAAAAGGGCACCTGCTTAGCTAGACCAACCCAGTTAGTAAATGGCAAATAAAATAAATAAATATAAAAAATGCCATTTAGAAAATGCATACAAAGCCATTCAGCTTAAAAGAGCTAATTGTGGACTGCCGAGCCGAGTTCTACGTACAAAATGCTGCCATTCACCTTAAATGAACTTACTTAACTAAGTACAATGCTGCCATTACAAATAAATCTCTGTTCAGAAATGCCTACAAACTCGTTCAGCTTAAAAGAGCTAATTGTGGCTTGCCGAGCCGAGTTCTAAGTAGAAAGTGCTGCCATTCCCCTTAAATGAACTAACTTAACTAAGTACAATGCAGCCATTACAAATAAATCTTGAAATCTCTTGCACTTAAGACAATCTTTTATCTGGAGAAGAAAAAAGATGTTATGGCTTGGATGGAAGTACAAATGCTGTGCAATGCCAAATGCTGCTGATAAAACAAATGCAGACTACGTAGATGAGCGCTAAGTACAAATGCTGCCATTCAGCTTAATAAAGCTTAACAAATCTGCTGAAACACAAATGAGTGTACAAATGCCCAAAGCTTGCCAAAATGCAAGTACAAGTGCCGTGCATACAACAAAAACAACGGATGCATCCATGACACACATGCAAACAGTTCTTGGCTAGAAATCCAGATAAACATACAGTCACACACTTGTGAGCAGCAGATTTATTAATTCAGATAAACACGCAGTTGCGAGCAGCAAATCGATTAATGTAGATAAACACACACTTGCAAGCAGCAAATTGATTAATGTACATAAACAGGGTCTATATTAGAACACAGAACGTTCATAATTTCCAGTGATCTAATATCGAACCCTATGAATCAAAAATTTAAAACATCGAACATACAGAACAGCAAATTTTTTCCTAGGGAAAAAAATTGCTTTTCCAAAGCAGATTTTTGACCACTGGCACCTACCATGTTGCAACCTTTTAAAACCACCAGCCAGCCACAAGTGCAGCATGTTCTTCACCCTGATCCCCCTACAGGGAGAGTCACTAAGGGATGCTCTAGTCCATGATTGGCCTCCAGGTCTCCTTTATGCTTATCCTTCTGTCCCTCCAATTCCCAAGGTTCTGCAGAAAACACAATGTCTGAGGACATCCCTGATCCTCATTCCCCCTTTCTGGCCTTGTCAACCATGGTTCCCCTTCATCAGGTCTCATCTGAAGTGCCCTCATGGGTACTAGATCCTCTACAGAATCTGATCTTCAATCCTCCGAGGCTTCTTCTTCCAAAACTTTGTACCTTTTGCCTAACCGCATGGTTTCTCCAATTCCAGTGATATTAAAGCAGTCCAGGCTACCTTCCCTATCAAGAGTATTATTCTACCTCCTAAAAACCTTCCACCAGAAAAGTTTACATATGTAAGTGGAAAATGTTTTCCATTTGGACCAAGAATAGGACTCTGGATCCTTTTTCTGCCTCTGTTTTAGTTATCCTTTTGTTTTTGTCCTCACTCTTCCAAGTTGGAGCAAGTTTCTCTACTATTAAGCTTCAGTTGGCAGCAGTTTCTAATTTTCATGAGAAAAGTGAGCCTACATTTTCATCTAGGCTTTGCAAAGTGTTCAAGAAGGGGGTCTTCTTGCTTAGATCATCTATTAAGGATCTCTCACCTTCTTGAGACCTTACCTTGGTTCTGAAATCTCTGACTAGGAGTCCCTTTGAGCCTTCTAGTTCCTGCAATCTCAAATTTTTGTAATGGAAAATGGCCTTTCTGGTTGCTATAATTTCTGCTAGGAGTGTCTCTGAACTGCAGGCTCTTTCCATTGCTCCTCCTTACTTGATTTTTCAAAAGGACAGAGTTTCTGTTAGGACACAACCCTCTTTCTTGCCCAGCGTTGCTTTTGAATCCAATCTAAACCAATGTATTCAGTTGCCAGTGTTCTTTTCTAATTATTCCAACAAAGGAGAGTATATTTTCATACTTTGGATGTGCACAGGCAACTATGTTTTTCTCTGTATTGGACCAAAGTATTTCACAAGTCAGATCAACTCTTTGTGGCCTTTTCCCAAAACAGACATGGTCTCCCAGTTTTGAAAGTAATGATTTCTACATGTATTTTCAGCTGCATCTCCACAATCTATGACCTTAGACATCTTGAAGTTCCAAGAAAGATCAAGGCTTATTCCACAAGGTCTGTTGCTACATATTCAGCATTCTTGGCCAGACTTTCTATTGATGACATTTGTGCTGCTGCCACTTGGTCTAATCTGGCACCTTTATATTTCATTACAAGCTGGATTTGATTTCCAGTAACAGGGTTTCCTTTTGCTCCACAGTACTCCGGCATATCGTTCCTTGAGGCCTCCTAGGATATATGGTAACTGGAGACTCTGACCTTATGGTGATGAATAATGACATGGATAACATCAGATAAAGAGTTATGTACTTACCATAACTTGGCATATGTGTTATCCTCTGTCATTATTCATCACATTTCCCTCCCACCATTCCCTACCTTGTTGGATCTTAGAGGAAGCTGGAGTTTTTTTCTTTGGGTTCTGAATTCTGTTTTTAGCAGGAGTTGTTTTTAGGAGTGTGTTATCAAACTCAATCTGAGGGTTAGAGGGCAGAAGAGCATTATGGGAGAGGGAGGAGCTAGCACCTTGGTTCTGTCTCTTGTAAGTTTCCGGCTCAGATCTGATATTGGATCTTAGCCCTATGGTGATGGATAATGACATAGGATAACAGAGATGTCGAGTTATGGTAAGTACATAACTCTTTATTTGGTTCTTTACAGAACCAGGGAGTGGACATTTGTACATTATGCCTTACTATCTTCAGTCTGATGACATGATTCTATAAACATCTCATTTAGAGTATCGTCAAGGGGAAACCATGACTGCTCACGTCTGCTATTCCAATATCATGTTTTTCCTTACACTTTATCAATTCTGTCATATTTGCAAGCACAAAACATCTCATTAGTCATGCCAGATAAGTCCTTCCTGATCCATGCTGAAATCAGAGTGCAGTCTTCAAAGCCCTCTTGCAAACAGTCTCATGGCAAAGGATTGACTAGTCAGTATGAATACAACCCCAGGTCTCCCTCGAAGATAAACCTAATGGGGTTATCCCAGTCAAATGATTAGGCAATCAGTCAATAACTAAATAACTGACTGAGCATTAAGTAGCACTCCTCTTTTAGCACTCTTTTCTGGCCAAGTCTCATATATTTTCTTGAGTTTCATAATTCATCTATTTGGCTTTCTTTTATCATTATGCTTTTATAAAACGCTTATATTCTTTCTTGAATACATTGATTGTCCTACTATTAGTCTGAGTCTTTTTCTAAAGCCCTTACCACTTATTTCTGACTTAACTGTCTTTGTTATAGTATTCCTTCTTCTCCGGTTTTTTATTATAGTTCACAAATGTTATACATTTTTCCACTCCTCTGATGCCATGGCCATTAATAACTGCTGTAGTTTTGTTTCTTACCTTTAGGTGTGCCTACTTAATTCACACAGAGGTTTGTTGTTTCTGTGATGACAGTTTTATACATTCCAATTGTTCATCCAAAACACCTTCATTCATATTTGTAGAGATTTCTTGTGGTACTGTTTCATTTTTACATGTCTGATCTCATAAAACCCAGAACCCCCACTTTTCTTAACTTGATTACAGACCCCATGAACTATTATATGGGGCCATGTTTAGATTTCCACAGGTACTAGGTTACACAGCCCCATGTTTCCATGGGTACTGACTTACATTATTGTTTCCATAGGCACTGCATGATGTACAGCATATTTCCATAAGCACTTGTTCATTTTTGCCCATGGTTTCATAGTTATTAAGTTTCATGGGCTAATGTCTCACTGGGTCATATGTGCTCATGTTTCCATAGGTAGTAGTTTATATGTACACTTGTTTTCAAAAGCACAATTTTATACTGACCTATTTTTCCACTGACACTGGGAGATATAGGTCCATGTTTGGCAAGTATACAGAAATCAAGTAATAAGGTCAATTGCACCATTAAACAAGCTTTGCTTAATTCAGACCAGTTGCTTTGTGAAGCTGACATACCTATAGCAATAATATAAGATACAGCAGCATTCTGCATGCATTTCAAAAAAAGTTCTTTATAAATACTAGAGAAGTGGATTGCTCCTTAACAGATCAGGTACACTCCCTAGCTCCCCTTGTAGAACTGAGACTTGAATATGCATGCAGTCAGCAGTTAGGATACATTTTAAAAAAGTGCTTTCATATATAACAGAGGTATATATGGTACTTTAATGCTGTACTGCATAAGCAAACAGTGTAAATGTTCAGTCCTGACTCCCTCAAATAAACTACCACCCTAACTTGTCTAATTTCAGCTCATAAAGTTACAGATTGCTTAGCTGTAGTGTCTGTTACTACTGGATACTCTTCCACCTGGCATCTATATCAGTCTTTCCTGGGTGTGCATCAGCACAGTGAAAATGTGTGATAAGTTAGAGACATTGTTACATGTGCCAACAATAGATCTGTGCAACCATTGCACAATGTGTTTGTCTGATCACTAGTATCTAGGTAATTCCCTTAGGCACAAGAACACGTTTAACCAGTTGAGAGAAGCCAGGAGCAGAACGTATCGTTTAGCCCTGTCCCAGTGTCACTACTAGTGTATATTTACTTTGTAAAACTCATCAGATGGTACATATTTTTTCTATTACTTTCAAGGTGTGGTTATGTTTGAAGTGTTTGTTTTATTTCCTGCTCTTCCTAAATGTAACATAATATGAAAAAAAAGTTAAAGCATGATATCAGGGGCAATTTAGGGTATATTGCAGGTGAAGACATACTTTTTTCCTCAAATGAGATATCTTTAAAGCATAATAAATGCAATTCAGTGGTAATCCTAATGCACTTAATGGCAGGTACCTATATTCAATAATTTCTGACAATAGATTTACTTTAAAATTATGACTGGTGGTAAATTGCTCACTGGACGGATTGTGAAATAACTATGCTGCTTTCTTTCTGAAGTCATAAGGATACTTTTAAAAGGAATGTTGTGCTAAAATCATTAGTGGTTCCTAACTATAGCACACATAGACTCTGAGGAAATCAAGAGAAATCAAGGAAACTATACAAAAATACCGGCATTTCCTTTACTACCATCTTGACTTCCTCAAAGAACATGCAATATCTATCAAGTGAAAAATGATGCAGATATCATTATTTTGCAGAGAGAGAAAAATATAAGATGAGCAGTAAAGTTGGCATGAATGACCATCAGTACTGACATATGACATTTTCTATGAGTGGTGCACTGCTGTGGTACTGCCTATCCATTAAAATGGCTTTATAACTGACCCAGTTAAGTACAAACCTATCAGCCTTACAAACCTCATATGTAAAACCATGTAATGTATTATAACTGACCTCATAACCTGTGATATCAGTAATCTTATTTTTGATATCCAGTAGTCTGGCTTTGTGAAGGGTAGCTGCTGTCTGTTGAATCTGGCAAAGTTCTTTGAAAAGGTTTCAGGGGTTGTATGTGGTGGCCATGCAGTCTTCAAAATAAATATGACCAAGGCTTTGGAAACCATTTTTCATGCTCACATCTTACAGAAGCTAAATGCTTTAAAAAGCAACCCATGTGTGGTTAGATGGATAGCAAATTGGCTGAAAGTCAGAGCTTGCACAGTGAGAGTTGCAGGTGCCTCATTATAAATCATAATAGTAAACAGTAGTGTGCCTCAAGGCACCAAAAAACATGCTATAACGATCAAGTGTAACATAATGTAGATAGCATTATTTTGTGGAGGGATAAAAATATAAGATGACTACTAATGTCGGCATGAGTCACCACCAATAGAGTTACCCGGAATCTTCTAATTAGTTAATATTTTGATATGACATTCTTTTGCAGGTGAGTTAGAGTCATTACAGCAAGCACCCATGCTTATGGCAAAATTTTCCCTGCTTTGCAAGAAGGCACTGACATCTTATTGGCCCCATTCTTTATTGAATTATTGCATAAAGACACATTTTAGTGAAGACTTAAATTTTCTAAGGCAGGGGTTAATTTGGGAGCTAAATCCGTAAGCATTATCACGAAAACTAAAGACTGAAAAAGTAAGCACCCTTTTTATTGAAATATTGCAGAAATCTAAATATTTCATCACTCACCTAAAATAATTACAAGTACTTAACATTTAATACTTTAAAAGTGTTAAAAACTGCTATAATATATAATCCAGGACAGATAGCAAACTAAATATTTAAAAAAATATAGTTAAAATGTCAAAGACTTGACAAAATTAATAGGCTTTTGGGGATCTTCTAAAAGGAGCTTCAGAATCATAGGCCCTAAACTAGAAAGATGATGAATTACAGAAAGCTATATAATAGGCACAACAATACCTTCCAGATGTTTCCAAACATGTCGAAGGAATCACTGTAAGCCATATTCTGAAATGAGCTGAAGGGCAACAGAGCAGGGCACTCAAATTCCATCAAATGAGCACAGTCTGAACTATGTGCAGTGCATTAAGTGAAAACACGAATTTTAAATATTACCCTCATAGCAAATTGCATCCAAGTCCAGTGGAATAAGACAAGTAAGGTTTAAAAACTAATTCAGATCCAGGCTGTCAAATTTTGTACCCACTGCTAGATCTTGCAGTCCTGTAGCCCTAGGAAAAATGAACTGCGATATTCAAATCTGGAAAGAATTATTTATTTTACATTTGTTGACCGGGCTAGTCTAACTGGATATATGCCCATTTTCAGTAGAGGCTTTGGAGAAAAGCTCCAAAGACAGATACATTATAACAAAATGTATAAGGTTACAAATACAAAAAGTGTTTGTCAGTTACAATCAAGTTAACATAGCAGTAGATACAAACATTTTACAGTTTATTACAAGACAAATATTTACAATAATATGGGATAACATATTCGCGTGAGGTAGATTAAACTTAAGGTTTACAATTTCATGAGAATGGTTGTATAAGAGTATTGATAACATGTTGAATGAGATATCCATGTGAGGTAGAACATTACTAAAGGGGGTTTGCTATTTTTCTAAAGTTTGCAGAAAGAGCATTAAATTATAATTGAGGAGGAGTTAGGAGAGACTTAGTCACTGAAGTTATATGTTAGTCAGGGTTAGTGCAAGGGCACAACCAGTGTGTTCTAAGGTGTATTTTGAGTTTTTGCTTGAAATGAGGTAAGGAAGGAAGTGATATAAGATCACTAGGTAGAAGATTCCAGTATTTCCCAGTTGTGTAAGAAAAAAGAGAGTTTCCTGCCATGTTATTAGACTTATTAATACTAAGTAGAGCTTTGTTAGCTGGAATTAAGATTTTATATGGGGTAATGAGGTTTGAGAGTATAGGAGTGTTGTTGGGCTGGTTGAGGATCTTATGAACAATGGTTAGTTGGTTAAAATGGAGCTGATTTTGCAGTTCAAGCCATCCTAGTTGTTTTAGATTCTGGCAGTGATGAGTTCTAAAGCGATTACCAGTAGCAAATCTGGCAATGTTGTTGTAAGATGTAGTGAGTTTAAGAAGATTCTTCTTGAATAGGTTGGTGTAAATAGGTGAGGCATAGAGGAGTGTTGAGATTAGATGAGAGTGGGCAATAGTAGTTCTGGCGGTTGGAGTGAGAAAATATTTAATCCTGTATAGGGAGCCCATTTTTCTGTTGACTGTTTTTATAGTATTGTTAATATGGTTATCAAAGCTGAGGTGATTGTCTATAGTTATTCCTAGGAGTTTGGTGGTAGAATCAGGATATGAGGGTGGCATTGTTAGAAATGACAGAGAAATCTAAGGGCATGGATTTACGGGTAGGTGTGAAGAGAAGGAGCTTTGTTTTTTTGGGATTCAGGAGAAGGCAACGTTTTATGAACCAAGTCTCAACTATGTTAAATATTTTCTGAGTTAGGGATTGTAATTCTGATGAAGATTCAGCTGCACAGATTAAAGTTGAATCATCTGCATATTGTATGCATGTTGCCTGAGGAATAGCTAGGCAGAGATCATTGATAAATATTGAGAATAAGAGAGGGCCTAGGATGGAGCCTTGAGGGACACCGAGTGAGACTGGAAGGTGGGATGATAGTTTATTCTCCCAGAGCACAGCTTGTTGCCTATTGCTGAGGTAAGAAGAAAACCATTGTACAGCCAAAGTATCAAGAGAGAGTGATTTCAGAATATTTATAAGTAGAGAGTGGTTTACCATATCAAATGCTTTTGAGAGATCAATAAATAGAGAGGAAAAGAGAACATTGTTATTGCGGTTTTTGTTTATGGTGTCAGTAAAAGATAAGAGGGCAGTAGTAGTACTGTGGAATGGCCTAAAGCCATGTTGGCTTTCAGCAAGTATGTTATGTTGAATTAAATGGTTTAGAAGCTGATGGTGAATACATTTTTCCATTATATTTGCTAAGGGGGATAGTAGGGCTATAGGTCGATAGAGTATTCATTTGAGTTACCACCCTTGTGTAGGGGGATAATGTGTGAGATTTTCCATATGTCAGGGATGATTCCTTTGTTAGTAGTTCTATTAATCAGGATGGATATCGGGTAAGCTACTTCTTTAGCTGCTTTTTGCAGGTATTCGGCTGGGATCTGGTCAGCAGAAGGAGTACAAGGTTTCAGTTTTAAAATGAGTTTATAGATATAATTTGTAGAGGTGGGTAGAAATTGGAAGGTAGGAAGAGAGCTTGGAGAAGAGTTAAGAAGACTGGCTGTATCAGGAGCTAGTTGACTGGCTAGAGATTGGATAGCCTCTGTGAAGAAGGAATTGAAAGCATTGGCAGTTTGGATAGGAGTCCCATGTGTTGCACCTGTTGGGGTTGGAGTTCTGGAGTGACCTGGATAGAGGAGTTTATTGATACTAGCCCAGAATTTTTGAGGGTTGTTTTGGTTTGTTTGCTGCATTTTACAGTAGAAGTTTTTCTTGTCTGAGAGAATATCTTTTTTGTCATGTTTCTCATATGTCTAAAGCTTTGTTGATCTGATGTACTTTTGGTAGTTCGCCACTTAGAACAGGCTTTATTTCTGAGGAGGATTTTTTTCTTGGTTTCATTTGTAAGCCAGGGGGCAGGTTTGGACCTAGTTCTGATAGTACGTTTAGGAGCATGGTGGTCTAGGATTTCTAAGAACTTAGAGTTGAAATACTTGACAGCCTGCTCAAGTGGGAGGGTTTTTAATTGATACCAATCACAGGCACTGAGTTCACTCTGGAAAAGGTGTTGGTTAAATTGCTTGTTGGACTGTATAGTCTTATATGAGGTTAGGTGAGAGATATTAAACTTTTGCCTGATTATATAAGTCAAGAAATGGTCACTTACATCATCAGGGAGGATACCAACTGTATAATGCTGGTGGTAGTTATTAATAAGGATCCAATCCAGAGTGCTCTCTTTTTTGTTTGGTTTGTTTATTCTTGTTGGGGAGGTAATGGTCTGAGAGAAGACTTGAAGGTTAATGTGAGAGATAGGATGTTCAGTATTTATGTTTTTCCAATCTATGTTAAAGTCTCCTAGGATAATTGTTTCTTGTGGGAAGGATGTCGAGATCCAGCTCAGAATATCCTCTAGAATGCTGATATTGTTTCCTGGAGGTAGGTAGATACAAAAGATATATAAGGATTTACTAGAGTTGAGCTGTAGTTTGGATATAAGGACTTCAGCATGGTTTTCTTTTGGTGGGTTGCAGGGTATAGAGGTGACTTGTAGTCCATCTTTAAAAAGAAGTGCTGCCCCCCCCTTTTCTTTTTATACGGTCGAGTCTAATTATGTTATAACCTGGTGGGATAATTTCATTATCATGTGTTTTAGGTTTAAGCCAAGTCTCTGTTAAACATAGAATATCAAAACAGTGTATATCCAGGAGAGCATGAAGATGGGGAACTTTGTTATTTACACTTTGGATATTAAGATGTTCAATGAGGAGAGAGTTGGGGTGTTTGTTTGGGATGAGGGGAATAGAGAGATTTTTGGTGAGATGTCCAGTGGATAGGACATTATGTGGGCCAGGATTAGGATGTATGTCTCCATCCAGTAAGGAATGCTTTTTAAGAAAGTAAAAAAGAATGTATGTTATTAATTTGGTAATGGGATTTCTTTGTTGTAAGGTTGTTGTATTTAATGTGGGCAAGTCTGTGGTATCTAGCTAGTATGTATGTAGGTGTGGATGTAATAGTGATATTATTAAGGGTGAATGTGAGAGTATATGGACGTGTTTGTTTTCTTGGATGGTTAGGATGAGAAGTATTTGGGTGTTCATAGGAGGTTATTAGGTATGTTGAGGTTAGTACAGATGTGAGTGTGGCAAAGAGTAGTAGTTTATTTAGGGTTGAGGTGGTTTTAGTAGACATGATGGTAAAATAGGTAAGGAAATATCAGGTTGTTTAGCAGAGTTATGGGTTAGGAGGAGAGGAGGGGTTTGAGTTTAGATTATAATTAATTAGGGGTAGGGATTGGTGACGTGAAAAGTAGGTGTGGTTCAATTTAATAAGGTGGTGGCACTGTCTGATTGGTTGTATGTTTAGGAGGGTGTGGTTATAGAAGTATAAGTTTAGGGCCACTGGGGATGGGTGGGAATTGGGGGTAGGGTAGGGGAGCAGAGTGAACCTGCAGGGTGAACGGAGTGGGTTGAGACAAGAGAAGGAAGAAGCATATGAGAACAATCAGAGAAAAGTGCTTTGAAAAAAGGTAAGTAATGTAGGTACAAATAGAGGTATGCTAAGTGGTGGGAGGGATGGTAGGAGAAAGGTGTTAATATAGTAATACAACTTAGAGAACTAAAGGGAAGCAAAGTATTGGACAAGGAGAGTCTGAGAGGAATATGCTATAAGGTAGAGGGATTGGTAGAGCTGGGTAAGGATGCCACCTAGTGGACAAAGACAGCAATTACAGAGGTCGATTATAAGTGGGGGAAAGACTGGTCAAGGGAGGGCAGGAGAGGATATAAATGGAATCTATTTCAGAAATGTTGTGGGGAAAAAGTACAACTATAAGGAAATGGCTGCAGGCAGTCCTGGCTTAGAAGCAACCTTAACCACCTACAAGTAATTAGTCCTGTTCTATACACTTCTAAAAATGAAGAAAATAACATACTTTCTTGCTTCCCTTATTAGTATAAGGGAACAAGGGTAGGAGGCACCGTGATGTAGCCGCCGGTAGAAGAGGGTCCTTAGTCTTCAGGCAAAAGGAGTCAAGTGTCCAAGGCAGGAAATATTTCTATTAGGGAGTTTCTTGCTTCCCTTATTACTATAAGGGAACAAGGGTAGGAGGCACTGTGATGTAGCTCATATACAGTGACTGAGAGGTCACCAGGTGACAATGTTTTTGATTCTGTAGACATTGATATACATAGCTGTCTCTTTGTCCTTCAGTGATAGCACACAATTATAATACACCTCAAGGGTTCAAAATGTCAGTGTGGTTTTTCACTAGAAAATAGTATTAGCACAGTGTCTCATTGTGTAAGATCTTTGTCTTACAACCCAAGTTCCATGGTTCACTGATCATATCTGATCACCCTTTATAAGGTTTTCATTTTCACCCTGTCTCTTTGAAGGTTTTCTCTGAGTAATCTGGTTTCCTCCCACCTTCACAAAACATGCTTGTTGAAAAGGTTCTTTAAAGTGTTCAAATATATGGCGTTTACCATTGCTCTTGTCACCTGGGCCATAGGTAAAAGAGTCCAAACTGACCAGGTCATGTACCAGTTTAACAAAGTAATACATTAAAATAGATGATCTTGTGGTTGTGTGCATGACTGCAGTTCCCAGCATAGCTGGAATAGGTCTAAGGCAGTTTTATGTTATTCAGTAAACTATGTCTTTTGTACAGCGCTGTAACAAGAACAGACATCTACTTCTGACAGAAGGAGAGGTATAACTATATACCACCACATAACTATAACTTAATGTTCTTATTTTAATGGAATAATATGTTCTATCAAAAGGAAAGGATTCATGAGTAAGCTGCGTATAACCATGCAAGGTACTGGGTAACCCTCTGATGAATTTGCTTTCAATCCCAAATGCATTTTGTGCCCTAACTGATAAGAGACAACAAACTGGTGGACTGTACATGTTCAGTCACAGTGAGAATGTGCTTTGTCATGAGTCCATGTCCCTTGGCATGGATGTATAACTGAGATAGGGGTGAGCCAGCACAGAATGATACCTTTGATCCATTGTTCTTAGGATGCCTTTAATAACCTAACCATAATTAGAATGGTCTTAGTGTTTTGCATGGTTTTAGTACAAGGCTGGCAGTGAACTAAGAGACCAGGCTGGCAGTGAACTAAGAGACCATGCAATGAAAAATATGTCCACAGCTGATTGTAATCCATTCTCTTACTAGCTCTCCTAAAAAATGAAAGGTTAGCAACTGGTTGATAATTTCCCTACAAAATGAAATTGAGGGTTTTTTTACATTTCTGAATGATATCCACTCAATATATTTTAACCTGGCTAGGGAGACTAAAGGTAATGAAACAGACAAAGATCAGACCATGATCCCGACTCAGATTTATTTTTTTGATCACATTCTCCCATGCCAACGACAATCTAGCTTCATCCTTGCTGTGCTTGGTTTCTTTAGCAAAATACTTTCATATGAGAAATGTCATAGAGTGCGAGAAACTAGCAAGTCATGTTTTTGTCTTAATACATGAAAGTATGGGGGACAATCCTTTAGGGAGTGAAATACACTATGAGGAAATTAAATGTTGAATTTAAGGGACAGTTGTCCTTTAATTAGCCAGCACAGATGGCATTTAAATGTTTGCTTTTGTTTGGGGTAGGGGATGTTATACCAGTAAATATTTTTCTATATCACATAAAAGAACAAGTACAAATATATTTCTGTAATGGTTAGGACATCTTATGCATGCAATTTCACAGTGCAGTTTTTCTCTTACATTGAAAGTTAATATACACCTTACAGATGTGTTACAGTCTGCATTTAAATAAAGAAGCAAATAAAAGCATCAAGTTTTAAGTCTGTTTTCTACTCTGTTATTGGATGTAATAGCATGTATAGGTCTAGGTCACACATTAACAGTAGGCTGCATTGATTTTTTTGTGGAAGTCTCTTCTATACATCTATGTCCTTTCCTATACTGACTTTATGGGGTACTACACCCTACAACAGTCTTCATATCTAGTATAGAGTACTAGGGATATGTCACAGGCAAACTAAATATCAGGCTGTAATGACTGTTTGGGAGCTGTTGTGTTCTTCCATGTAAAGACCTTTTGAGAGTGAAGCCTTTATTTTGTCTCTTTGTAGACCCCAGGACCTCCAGCCAGTCAGGATGCTTTTGTACAGTACCACATTTTAGGATTCTCAGTTTTGTGTATTACGAAGGTTTTGTACTTCTCATACTGACGTTTTAGTACAATAATGAGTTAGCCTCCATTTTCACTCACTATCACAACTAAATATAAATAAAAGCATTCATGTTCACAGCCAGAAAAGCCTTGCATAAAGGAAACGTAATAGATTTTATTTGACCACTGAGATTTTTCAGTAAAGCCTTCTCCAGTTTTCTCCCCATATCTAGATAAAGGACTGGTCTGAAAGCTTAAGCTGACATCATTGTGAAATATCTGGTTATTGTATAAATAGTATCATATCCCTGCTATGTTCCAGTTTAACTCTGACATCTGTAAGTCAGTCTTTGCTTCTTGACAAAACAATAGAAAAATATTAAAGCTCCTCACTTTCAAGGATGTTTAAATTTAATCACTGATACATGCCATAAAGAGATTGATCTACTTAGAATAATGCTAATAAAAGGATACAACATACTGTAAATGCTTGACATGAAAGTAAACAACATAGTGTAAATGCTTGACAAAGCTGCTTGATTTATAAGATAAATATAATTTTTATATTTCATTGACTTATAAGAGGAGAATATATATATATATATATATATATATATATATATATATATATATATATATATATATTTATGGGTCTATGTCAAATGATCAACTTTTTGGAAACTCCAAAAAACATCGAAAAGACCGAAAGTTCAAGTTTCCAAAAATCTGAACATTCAAAAAAAAAAAAAAAAAAGAACCCCCCACCGCAAAAATCTACCTTTTTTACATTTTTGTAGTGGGGCAAGCCCCCCTGCACCTCCCACAACCCCTGCTAATTATACATACCAACTCTGGGATCACACTACAGTGAGGAAAAGGGTAAGTTTCCTGATCCTCACTGTAAAACGATCTTCATTCAAAAGCTTTAAGTTTCAAAAACTCAATCATAATGTCTTGACCATATGGAGTTCATGTTTCTGAAATTGATTGAAATTTTGACTAAAAATATTGGGAAAGAGATGCTGAATAACCCAGAAAAAGTAGTCATTTGAGTTTGAAAGCAACGGGTATATGCCACCATTTTCCTTGTGGCTGAGAAAAATTATGCTGTGTCATAATGGATTGATTTTTCATTATACCAGTCCTCAAAGTCTGATATTTCAGCTTTTGGTAGTTGCTTAGATTAAAATGATACTTACTCTGAAAGATGAGAGATGTGAACTTTAATCAGTTAAAAAAAAAATCTGACAAGTGTCACTGCACATAGAAGCAACGTCTGAGAAATATCACTGTCATATTGAAACAACATGATGTCATCTAGCAACTATCACTATCACGTAGATCACCTGGTAATACAAAAACAGCTCTGGGGATGTGCATGTAGCAAAGAGCTGTAAAGTATCTGGCTTACCTTGCAAAAGTCTGATTTGTAATAGATATAGTAGTTCCAGAATGATGGCTTGTCAAACAAAATGTCTGACTTTAGTGTCACATGTTTTTACTTTAGTTAGATTACCTATCAAAGCTATTGAGTATGTTGCTTAGTTAAAATTTATATACTGACTGCATCCATGGATAATAGTTTGCTCATGGAGGGAGGCACTGACTTTAGTTATAAAGCAATAATAATTATTGTGTTCAACTGCTGCTTTACAGAATGGTCATTTGTAAGTTATACCTCCTGTTACCATCTGGGCTGAGACATCCCACTTTTCTTTTCAGGATGCACTTGTATAGGAGATCCATTCATGTTTATACCTCTGTAAGATAACAGTAAGTGAGTGATTGTGTGAGTGAGTGAGTGGCATACATAAAGGATTGTATTTCAAAGATCTCTATATGCTAAATATAATGATGACTCATTACTTCATCAACTTACTTTGGACACATATTTATTACAATGATCTTTTAAAATTATTTTGAAGCAGAGTGAGAAATCCCTCATGATAGTTTATTATATTTTTCATACGCTGCTGCGGTGGTGGTGCTGCTGTAGCGTTGTTGCCTCACAGTAAGATGTTGTCATGTTTGATTCTCAGCTAGAGTTTCTTCTGTGTGGAGACATGTGTGAATGGGTGTACCTTCATTGAAGGTTGTGTGTCAGGGCTGGCAACTCAGCATGTAAAAATCTACTGCCAATCATTAGTGGACTGGAGTTCCGCTGTGGCGACCCCTAACCGGGAAAAGCTGAAATACACAACAACATAAGCTGCTGGATACAATCCCCCCTGACATACACACACACACACACACACACACACACACACACACACACACACACACACACACACACACACACACACTTTTACAAGGCCAACTAACACTCACAAACAAGGAAGATAGGATGTTTAAAGGGGACTAGGTACCCTTACAAAAAAATGGTAAAACAGAGGTATTACTAGACATTAACATATTGGTGTTCTCTGCTAATGCTCACCTGTTGCTCATTGCTGCTCATTGCTGCTGCTAGTTAGAGACCAAATTAACCTAATATTTCAGCTACTGATTGCACCTGATCTCACATCACTGCTGTTAATGCATTGCTGTTTGCTCTAGTTATTCCACTGTTATAGAAATTGAAACTATTACTGTCAGGTACTGCATTTAAAACTACTGAGTTGGACTATCTGATTTAAATGTGCTACTTGTAAATTACTACTTTCTTGTTGCTACATATTGCTGTTACTTTTACTTTATTTCTGTTCTTGTGAATACTTCCACTATTAATTATTGTGTCCAGTTTCCAAATTACTATTGTTTCCAGAGTCAAATCTCATATTTGCATAACTTTTAACCACATCCTACATTATCACTATTTTCCACATGAACCTATAATACCGTTCTGTCTTACATCAAGAATAGTTTACTAAGCTGTGCTCTTTTCTTATACTCCTTTAACTGTACTGACCATTATGGAATTTCAGTCAGCTCCTGTCCATTCTGCAGCTAGCTTGATAACACTAGGTATTGTGAGGCAATGTAGCAACTGTTTCACGCTTACTAAAAATGCCTAACAAAGAATTAATATGTGATAGGTATAATTATGTACTGAACTTGGAGGTGACTGTCTCATCTCAAAAAAACAATTCAGTAAGCACAGCACAGAAACACAAATACAGCACACAGCATGTTCATCACACCAACTTACATTTATGTTTGATAGCAGAATAGTGCCTAAGCCTCCTAGACAAGAAAGAAACCTCAGCCATTAGTTCACACAGCAACGCTCCCACCTTCAACATGCACATCCATAGCCAGTACATATACCCCTAACAGTCTCATGGATGCTGACTCTAGCCACTTAACTCCAGTGAGATTTTATTAGTCTATAGTAAAGGTTTATTAACAGGTAACACTATTGTTAGACATGTGGACACTATCCTTACCAGGCTAGATAAGTATGGCAAAATAGTTAGCTGTCTTTCGAGAGACAGGGTCCAGGATATAACATGGGCTAGTAGATCCCAACATCCTCGCAACTGGCCTGATGGTGGCCTACTTTGAGGGTGAATAACCTGAAGTGCTCTATGCAATGGTATATAACAGAACAGTCCCTAAGTCTCCCAAACTAAGGACTACGAAACCTCATCCATTAATTCTCACAACAACGGGACATTCAGAATGATATGACTAATCATGCCAATCATGTACCCAAAGTAGGAAAGATATTGGTCTTGAATGCTATTTTTACTATTACTCAGAAACCTACTTAAATTTAAATTAAAGTCAACTGCAGTTAATAATTGGCCATGTAATTGATGTCATTCTAGGGAGGTCCAGTATGTGTCAGCTTGGGACAAGAGGTTTGGCAGGCCTTCCTGCTTTGCCAGGAATAATCCACATATCTCTTACTATGACTTTCATGTTCTGCCTAAGGCTTCTTTGTCCCCCATAGTGCCATTTTAGGCAGATCCCAACTTCAGGACATTCTAACCTAATAAATGCTACTTAAGAACACATTAAGGTGACTATTCAGAGCCGTGAGTCCTAACAACAAATGTCCTAAAATGAGCTTCTCTTGCAACTTAAACACATTCATGCATTAATAGTTACAAAGGTGGCATTTCAAAGCAGTGAAAACACTTATTTTCTTCAAGTGCATATCATATCTTCAAACCTACTAACAACAGTAGAGTCATATCAGTATTTGTCATGGATAACATCATCTCATAACCGATTCCTCAGAACCCCAGACCTAAACTCAGAGATGTCCAAATAACCTAAACAAAATTGATTGCCATTTCATAGCTAGCTATAAAATACCATCCATGTCTCCAATGACTTGAATAGTTGTCTTAATGCCATAGTAAAAAATCTTCATTAATCCAAATACCTTCATACTGAGGGATTTCAGCTATCAAGCAATAAACCAATTGACCTATACTAACAATGGAGAACATCTCCAGTGCTTTTTTGACTTAAGAACTGTTAATACCTTTGTACATATAGCTAACAGTCCTCCTATGGAGCCAGATATTCTTGAACCTGTCCACTTGTCCACACAAATATAGCCCTTTCATGCATACATCCATATGTATAAGTTTTTGACATTTAGGCTATAAATTAGTGACCTTTTCCTTTAACACTAGTGGTACTTCTCTGCCAAATCCTTTTGTGTTTAGGGACTGCTGAAAGGTAAGTATTCTTTAACAATTGATGACTTGACTCAATTACAGTGTAATTGTCCTCAGATGGATGCCTTTGTTAAGGCCACGGCCTGTGCCTCTGACTTCCACTCCCACTTAATTAATTGTATTGACATGGCAGTCTTTATGCACACTAGATATGAAAAACAAATTTGCAAACAAATCTTTGTGATGTAACAGATAAATATGTTTTATAAAAAAAAGATATTTCTTAATACCTGTAAGGTGTCTTATTTTACTGACCATAACAGCATACTTAAGGAAACTAGCAAAGAGCTTAAGGATAGCATTAGAAACTCAAAGCCAAATATGAACTTGAAGTAGTTACAAATCTATCATTAACTAGTCATAAAATTAAAAACTAACAACTAGCTATAGTTGCAGGTAGCCTACAATAATATTGGTCCCTCTGACCCATAGGGAATAGCTAATATCCTAGCTGACAAATTTGGTGCAAATGCTACTCTACCCACAACTATAAATTACTGCACAGATTCCAAAGTCAAAGTCTCTCTCTATAACTACCATAGCACAAGTTGCATCAGCCTTCTTAAACAGCCAGTCACTTATCTATAGGTCTGATAATATACCAAGCTTTGTCTGATTTTCATTACCAAATGTGGCCTATATTTATCTCTGTTTAACCATTTTAGTTTAAACTTCTAGAGTGGTTACATTCCTGAAGTCTGGAAAATAGCCATAGTAGTGCCATTACATAATAGTAACCCAACAATGCACCCTGGTAGCTATAGTCATATTTGCCTCACTAATTTGTCTGATATGAAATATATTATCTTAGCATTCATTAAACTGGACATTTTAAATCTCTTAACCCTAAAATCTCATTAGTTCTACTTTGTCAAAGACAGGTCTTACCTCTTTATCCTTGTTAATTTCCTGAAGAAAGTCACTTGTCTTTATCTGGGTGGAACAATCATGACTTTGAACTCTGTTCCTTATGTACTGCAGCACTCATGAACAGGGTTTTAAATGTAATGATCTGGAGGAGCTTTCTGTATTCTGTCTTACAGACTGTTGAGTTGCATACTCAGGAATAAGCAAATACTGCTATAACATTTTTTCTTAAGTATACATTTGTCCATCCACCATCCTAAGGCTCTGTCCACACACAAAGTTACACACATACACACACACACACACACACACACACACACACACACACACACACACACACACACGCACGCACATGCACGCACACACGTGCACACACACACATGCGCGTGCACGCACACGCACACTTTCTCACAGTCAGACTCATTCACTGTCACAGCAGAATAGGAATAGTAATAACTGTTTGCCTATGAGCTGGCTAGGATTACATATAAATATATTACAAGAGATATAGCATTTTGTGACACTTTTTTCTGCCAAGAAATTGAGATTATCATGATAACTTTATCTTGATGAGCTTGTTTCCATGAAGTTACATCAAGAAAGCTGTTATGTAAAATGCATAACTCAAAATGCCTCACTAACTGCAAATTGTCTGATCTTTCTCAACATTCTGATGCCAGACACAGATTCCATTTTTGCAGTCATCCAGATATTTCGATTTCATAATGACCCATTGCACAACTGCATTTATTTATTTATTTATTTATTTATATTTGTTGACCGGGAGTGTCCGACTGGACGTAGGTCCATTTTCAGCGGAGGCCCGGGGAGAAAAGCTCCACAGTTAAAATAAACAAACAGTAGTTACATTGGATTACATAGCGATTAACAATTTACATAGCAATTACTTACAACATATTTACAGATGAAGAACATAGTACATCAGTAGACAACTAGAATCTTTATCTGTGAAGTACATAACAGACATTAACAAATGTTACAAGAAGAAGTTCCTGCTGTATAATTAGTACTGGCTTATGAGCATCTGAGCTTGCTATAATCAAGGTAGTTAGTGGAGTGGATAGAAAGGTAGTGGTTGGATAGGGTTATTAGAGTGGGAGTTGCAAGGGCATAGACAGCATGTTTTTAGGTGCGCTTTTAGTAAAGTTTTGAAGTGAGTGCATGATGGTATGGAGGTAATTGTGGGTGGGAGGGAGTTCCATAATTTGGCTATGGTGCAAGAGAATAGTGCTTCACCAGCAGAGTTATTGGCTTTAGTGATCTGCAAGTGATTTTTGTTGCTGGATCTTAGTGGTCTGGTGGTGTGATAGGGTTGGAGTAGATTCTGGAGGGATGGGACATTTAGTGGATGGTTTACTAGTTTGTGGCCGAGTGAGAGTTGATACTATTGAAGGAGGTGAGGGAGTTCAAGCCAGCCCAGTTCAGCAAGTGAGAGACAGTGGTGACTATGGTAGGATGCCCCTGTGGCGAATTTGGCGATTTTGTTGTAGCAGGTCTCTAGCTTGTTAAGATTGCATTGCCTTAGGTTGGTATATATTGGAGAGGCATAAAGTAGGGTGGAGATAAGGTGGGAATTTGCTACTGAAATCTTTGCTGCTTTGATGAGAAGTTGCTTATTTCTGTATAGCGCTCCTAGTTTTTTGTGGACTTTTCTTATGGTCATGGATATGTGAATGTCAAATTTTAGTTTATTGTCTATTTCCACTCCTAGAAATTTGGTGTGTTCAGTTGGGTATATAGTGGTGTTGTCTTTTGCTGTGATGTTAAAGTGAGAGTTGTTTTGAGTATGTTTGGTGGGTTGGAAGATGAGTAGTTTAGTTTTGTTTGGGTTGAGTATTAACTGGGCATTGGATAACCAAGTTTCAACAGAGGAAAAGGCTTCCTGTGTGACTTTTTGCAGTTTGGGTAGGGACTGGGCTGAGCAGATGATGGTTGGGTCATCTGCGTATTGTATGAGTGTGCCATGTTTGGTGGCAGAGGTTAGATTATTGATGAAAACAGAGAAGAGTAGGGGTCCAAGGATGAATCCTTGGGGAACCCCTATGGAGACAGGTAGTTGGGGAGATATGTCATTCTGCCATACAATGGATTGTTGGCGGTCAGACAGGTAACTCTGAAACCAGTTGGTGACTGATTGTGAGAAGGATAGGTTATTGAGGACAGAGATAAGTTGTTTATGTGGGACCATGCCAAATGCTTGAGATAGGTCTAGGAAAGTAGATAGCATGTTTTTTCTTTCTGTTTAGTTGGCAGTGAGACCTTTTTAGGATCATAGAATCATAGGATCATAAGAGGTTATGAAGCTAACAGCCCCAGGGCCCTTACAAGCCTAGCCAATTTCAACCCATTTCCAATTGTATCTTGTTCAAGCAGACAATAAAATCAGCACCTATTGCCCCTGTCCACAGGGGACACGTGAAATCCCCAAGATGAATTTCCCGTTACCCATTGAATCGTCCAAATTAAGATTAAATAGGGCCAATGAGCAGCTTTGTTTAACATGAATAGGAAGCTTGTTCCAAAGGTGGGGCAAACTCTATGAAACAAATCTTTCTCTCCTGCAAGTTCTGTTGATGTCACATAGCAGGCTAAGGCCCTTTGACGAGTGAACCATGTGCCATTTGACTTGAGAATGTGCAGCATTTCCATTAAAGCTGGGTCAGAGATTGCTCTATATCAAGGAACAGGTCAGTTTTGAGCAGTCCATATGACACAGAGTAAAGTGAGAATGATTTCAGTCTAAGCATAAGTCTAATCTTGAAGACCTGAATTTTCTTTGTAAGGAACCTTTGTGGTCTTTCCAATTGCTGCAGGTGTATGGAAAGGAGCATGTTAAAGTGAGCATTGTTCTCTATTATTGGCCTGATTACTGAAGAGTACAGGGGGGTTATAACCTCTTTTTTTCTGGATGCAATGCCCTTACTTATGAGATGAGCAATGTGAAATGCCTTTTTTTACCACTCTGGAGACATGGTGATCAAAGTTAAGGTTGCTGTCGACCTGTGTACCCAAATCTCTCAACTCCAACATGGTGATCAAAGTTAAGGTTGCTGTCGACCTGTGTGCCCACATGTCTCACCACTGACTGTGTGTTTAGGGTATTACTATTGATGTGGTAGTTTGCAGGAACATCACCCTTGCTGAAGGGGATGATAATGCATTTTTTTACATTAAGCTTAAGACCATGACTTTGGCACCAATCATAAGTCTGTGTAAGACCTTCTTGCGGGATGTTGACATCACTAAGGGTTTCAGTGATTGCTCCCAATTTGCAGTTATCACCAAACGTTGTCAGCCACAGTCCTTTAGTTTTAGCCTGTACTTTGGAGAAGTAGATTCTGAACAGTATGGGTCCCAGAACTGATCCGTGTGGAACACCACTGGTTACAGGTCTTCTGGAGAAGATAGAGTTCCCTATTTTGACCATATGAGTTCTGTCAGTGAGCCAGTTTGCAACCCACCTGACAATACATGGGTTGATACCAAACTGTGTGAGTTTATCAATGATATCTGAGTGGGGGATTATGTCAAAGACTTTGGCTAATTCTAGGTAGGCCATATGCACAGATTTTCCATCATCTAGGGCTTTGGTGACTGCCTCAAAGAAGTTCACTAGGTTTAACAGGCATGATCTCCCCTTGACAAAGTCAGACTGGGTGGGTTTGAGCGTTTGGAGAATTCATGCATCTTTGCTCATAAAGTCCCTTGTAGATAAGGCTAGTCAGGCTAATTGGTCTATTGTTCCCAGGGTCTGTGGAGGCACCGGATTTGTGCAAAAGGATGACAGTAGCTTTTTTCCATTTCACTGGGATGAATCCAGTGCTTAGGCTGTGAATGAAAAGCGTGCTCAATGGTGATGCTAATTCCTGTTTTAACCCATGTATAACACAGCCTAGGATGTTGTCTAGCCCCACAGAGGCTGTGTTTTCGGCCTTGGAGAGGGCATTTAAGACCTGTTCCTCAAAGTTACTAGGTGGGGGACAGGTGTTAAGGATGCTTTGGGGCATATCTGGCATGGACAGGGGAGTGAAGTTTTTACTGAACCTGTCAGCCAGCCGATTTGATATATCTACAAGTTCTATGTATGTAGAACCATTAACTATGAGTTTAGTGCCACTCTGGTCCTTACCTTCGAGGTTTCAAATATGATTTTTTTCAAACAGCAAACTGTATCCATCTAGTAAAAAAGCTGTGAACCTTATATTGTTGAATTTGAACTGCAGAATATGATAAATGCATCTATTTGGAATGTGACTTATTAACACTGGAAAACATCTCCATTTTTCTTTTCATAAAGCTGGTGATTAAACTACAATATCTGATTTAATAATGGACTTTCACAAAACTATCAGACTCATTTCAAATCTATATTACTTCACTCAGTATAAGGTGCAGTCTGTTATGGTCATGTATAATGATTTATACTTCTAACATGGCAGCTTTAAGGTACACTATTATATTTATTATGAATTTTTGGAGGCCTCCGGTAGGCAGACTTAAACAAGAATGTTACGATCCTAGATTAGCTGCAGAGATTCCCAGCCTCTTTGCTTCTTTGCTAGTGGAAATGCAAGGACAACATTATTTCCTCTTGCCAAATAGACTACCGAGCCTCATATAAATCCAAGTTTGTTTCAGTGTTCAAAAGAAAACAGAATTCAAATCAGATTTAAACAACAGATCTTAACAATGATAATATGCAAGCTGTTAGTGTACATACATAAGTACATATATGTATGTATATGTGTATGTGTGTGTGTGTGTGTGTGTGTGTGTGTGTGTGTAGCTATAAAAATATATGATGTGCTCATTAAATTCATCACTGAAAATAACATCCTAGCAAAACTGTTTAGGTTTACTAGGAACTGTTTGTGGTTGGAACAAAGTTCTGCTCCTTGGCTGTTTAAGTTCCTATCTGCATGAGCTCTTACTAAGCTTACAGCCAAAGAGACCATCAGGAAGTTCAGTCACATCAGCCAGTACTGCTAGGAGACTGACAATGTCCCACATTAAGCTGCCTTTCTCCATATATCCATGGTAACAGTTTTTCAGGATTTTACATTTTTAGGCACAAACTTTTGAAAGGTTGCACTTTCAGCCTAACAATCAAACACTGTCTGACAGCCATATAACCACAAAGCTAGGAAATAACAATCTGCATGTACTTTGTGTAAGTCCAAGGAACTACTGGAGATGCTAATTTGTACAAAATACAGATTTATTCAGTAATCTTCATAATTTATTATAGTCACCCAGATGGATTTGCACTTCAAAATGCAAACAAAATAGCACCTTTCTTCATTTTATACTACATATTTACAATGCACACAGCTACTCCAATGGTTGTCTTTTAGAAGTCCAAGGCTATCATCTTCAAACAGCCCCTGATTCCATTGCATAGTACATGTGATTGTTTTAGGTACACTCTACTGTCTAACTGGGCTGTCAAACTTCACTTCTCCGTTATCTTTCACCACTTCTGAACTTCCAAAGGAGGAATGAACTTCCTGGCTTGCTGTTGCTTGCAACCTCTTTTTGTACAACATTACAGAGCAACTGTGCCTTTTTACCTAGCTACCCCCAGCTCAAAGCCTATATTAATTTCTGTTGGCTAGACTCTGCCTGTAGGTGGCTGCATACTGAAAGCATTTAAGTGGTCACTGACACAACTTCATGTTGCCATAAATCCATCCAATTAGCAATTACAAATAGGCATGCACAGTTACTAAATTTACTGATTCGTATGATTTTATTTTTTTCTAACAAGGATATTCATGTTTTTGAATTGACTTTGGGCAAAAGTTTATTTGTTTTGAAAGATATGTTTCAAAAGCAAACCACAAATGTGGGAATTCAAGCTTCAGTGGCACCTACCTTTGCCAACCTTGCTCGTAATGTGTGGGAGCATAATGCTTTATACAAAATGGAAATTTGCAACACAATTCTTTTATGTTTGTTTTATTGGTAATTTATATTTCCCATGTTGAAGAAAGTTGCAGTTTCTAAATGTTGAAATTATTCTTGACAAAGTACATAACTGTTTTACTTCTCAGTTTTATTGAGACCAACTTTTGGAAATGATTACATTCATTAGTAAAGTGCACACCACTCATGTAAAGAAAATATTTTTAGGAATATGGTTGCCAAACTATCTAGACTAATTTCTAATATGTGTATTTTAACATTAGTCAGGATAACGTAGACACCATATTTAAACAGACAAGTTGTAGTACTGATTTTATTTCTGATGTATTCAATGTAGTGGTTGCTCAGAGGCTAACTCAATGCAGATCTCTTATGCTTTAGTTAGAAAGACCAAATAAAGTAATAATAACTGGAGAAATACCTGCTATTACTAAAACAATAGATTGTACATTGGCCTTCCCTGTCATTTACAATTTAGACAGTGATTCCATTAGGAGCTTTGAAAGTGCCATTACATCAATACCCTGTTCTGACTTCTAATGATTAAGATAGAGGGTGCATAGGACAGTCCGAAAGAGGGAGAGTAGAAAAGGGAAACACAAATGAAATTCATGAAAAGGATTGTTGGAGGAGCTGGAAGAGAATAGATAATGAGTCATTTTTCTTTGGGGGGACAGATCCCCTTCTTTCCAAATGTATAACTTATCATCAAGCAAATATGCTAGCACTAACTCATAATCTAAGGGACCATTGCCAGCAGTGCTATTAGGGGACGTTGTTTATGAAGCATGGCAAATGTAGCACAGATTTTCAAGTGCTACAACTCATACCTTATAATAATTTGCAGAGAGGGATAGAGATCAGAACATATCACATCTCATCTGTTGGAAAGGATGAATGCCACACTTACCTTCATGTGCCTTAACAAGGAATAAAATGGAAAAAAAAGAAAAGATAAAAAAAAATGAGAAATGCTATAGCAAAGAGACACTTCAAGATGAAAATCGTTAGCAACGAAATACAGTTTCAGTAACACATCAATTCATTTATTCAGATGAGATCAATACATTTTCTCCTATAACCTGTAACCTGATACTTTATAATTTCCCCAACTCTGTCAGTATAACTAGCAATTGTACACTGAACACTGAACACTGAACACTGTGCAGATGATTATGGCTGTGAGCAATGAGCATATCATGTGTGTGTGCGATATGTGGTGAAATATCTATCTGATATGCAATGTAAGATGAGTATGTACACCTCAGCATAGCCTACAGGTAACACTGCTTGCACCAAGGATTAACTTTGTAACTTTATACTGTCATGTAGTGAATGTTATGGCACAGAGATGTAGACTAGATGCTGCTAGTCTACATGCACAGCTACTGATCATACAAAAGCCTTCTAGAGGTGCTTCCATGCTGCTGCCATCATCTGGCCACTATCACTGTCATCACTGGTGGGACAAGCAATAGTTGGAGCTGCACTGCTACTATTGGTCACTGGCTGTGGCAGATGTACAGCAGACGAGCACATGATTATGTTATGCAGAATGCAGCAGTTTGCAAACATTCTGCAGAGTAGCAGACTCAAACCGGCCCTTAGACTCATCTATGCAATGAAAATGGGTTTTGTACCGCAAAATACTCTTTCAATGACTATCCATGTTTGGGAGAGGGTGGTATTAAAGTACCCCTCATCAGCTCTCTGTGAGTTATGGACTGGTATCATTAGCCAAGGTTTGAGTAGGTAGCCTCTATCACCTGGAAAACAAAACAGGGAGGAGACACATAAGGAAGGTGGGATTAGTTGTTATTACGTATCTATATAGATGGAAAAATAACTATAGTTAACATTACAGTAGTCTGCCTTTACTAACCAGGTAGCCATGAGAGATATGGAAAAATAACTATAGTTAACAACATTACAATAGTCTGTCTTTACTAACCAGGTAACCATGAGAGATCCTACCATTCAGAAAATAGAGATATGGCAAATTTGTGTGCCAGATTTAAAAATCATGGTCATTGCCAGGATGCAGAGCCAATATGCTGGTGATGCAGTCCTGTGCATTACCCACTCTCTGGCAGCTGATAGAATACTAACCCTTCCTATTGCAGTATCTCTCACCCTCTAGTTCACATTGGGGTCATCATATCCACGTGGGTGCAATCTGTTACACCAAACATCCAAGAAAAGTGTGACAGTACCTAAAAGACATGCATGATACTGGCTCAATCTTGTGGTGATGCTAGGAAGTAGATATGCTCATCCACTTGGGCCAAACATATATCAAAGGAACTGCTACAGTATCCTTGAGGCAGAAACTTCTTGGATAACCAATATGTCCCCAAACTGCCTCTGAAAAGGCCCACTGGAAAATATAGCAATGCTACACATATTTTAGCATCAACAGAAAAAGAAAAGCCACATTTTCTGCTATTTCCCATTTATGAGGCATGGAAACTTTCTGCACACTCTAAATCTGGCCAGTGTCTCGACTTCTGCAAAGCTTAAATGGGCTATTCTCAGCCTGCATCTGCTTTTCCTAAGTTGACAAGCATTGCTGAGTGTACTGTGTTTCCGTACAACTTGGATGAGCAGCCCAGAATGGGAAAAATTAAGGTCTGCAGCAAAACTGAGCATCTTCAAAGATTGCAAAGTGACCGTAAAAGGCATGGATTCACTTTTCCTAACGAAAGTGCATACAGTGCAGTTGTTTATAAAAAAGTGATTACACATTGCAAAAGGTGGGAAGACCAACTTATTTACATAAGTAGTCAGACCATTTACATATATTTCTCCTTTACATACCACTATTCCTTCATTTATATGTGTTTTCTAAATCACATTATTTTGTAAACAATGCACTGGAGATCAATTACCTTCACATTTTAAATGTTATCTTTTACATTTACATTTTGGGAACTTTTTTGTTGTTAATTATTTGCTTGGTCTGGATGATGCTTTGAACTCAGATTTCCAAGCTCAAGAAAGCTGATCTTAGAATGGTGCTTGACTGGATTTTATTTAACCAATTCTATGCCAGTGGGATACATTTAACTCAACATTTTTGCATAATACATAAGTTCTGAAGTCTG